>NC_081181.1:113386780-113686780 GCF_029867415.1 Vicia villosa | reverse complement strand
TCGAATTGGTTTGTATAAGGAGGGAGTTTTTGACATTATGTCGTTACGGTATCCTTGGTGTTGGCATTTAGTACCTATCGATCTAACCTTAGCCTAGTAACCACGTATGACTAGGAGTCGTGCCGTGCCTTTGTTTCAAAGACTTTGCTTAATCATTTTCTTTTACCGTGTGGTTGATTGCTTGAGGACAAGCAATGGTTTAAGTGTGGGGGTATTTGATAACACGAAAATGTATCGTTTATTTGGCTCGATTTATATCAATTATTTCCTTATTTTATTATAATTATGTTATTTTATTGTGATATTATGCGAGTATTTGCTTTGTTTCAGGTTTTATGCTCATATTGAGACTATTTGTGAAAAGGAGAAGAAATAGAGCTAAAATGACTACAAATTGTGCCTAAAAGATGAAAAATGGGTGCTGAAGTGAAAAGGAGGTGCAAAGAAGACCCAATTGTGCAAATATGCAAGCCCAAACCACAAAGAATGAAGAAATGAATATATATATATATATATATATATATATATATATATATATATAATATATATATGTTATAAAATATATATAATATATATATATGTTATAAAATATATATAATATATATTATATATAATATATATTATATATATATATATGAAGTGGGCCCCGCCCAATGTTTATATACATATATATAACTAAATATATATATGTTGAAAAGTAATGTGACTTATGTCACATTTTTGTGTGACGGTTGTCACCAACAAGTGTGCCTATTGGCACAAGTAAAAAGAAGTGAGACGCCCGTCTTTGGAGACTTGGGTCCCACGTCTCCACTCAGTAATGCGAGACGCACGTCTTCAATGGATTTCTAAGACCAATTCAAGTGCCACGTCACAAATGGAGACGCCCGTCTCCACCTCTCCACTATTTCCTCCACTTCTTTCTCACACAAGGCGCACGTCTCCAACTCTTTCCAAGTCAAAACCGTTCCTAAATTTTCGGGGAAGAAAGAGGAACACGTGAAGAAGCAGTTACCATATTTCTTATTATAAATAGAGGCTTCTACAAAGTGAAAAAGGGTTGGACCATGCTTAGTCCCAGCCACCATTTTTAGTTCAGTATTATTTCCCTTTCATTCCAGCATTTTTAATTCCAGCTTTTATTTCTACTTTCGTTCATATTTTCTCACAATAATTTCTACACCGGAAATTATTGTGAACCTTTAACGGATCTAACCTTACGTTAGATTCAGTTTTTATTTCCTTGTTTAATTTACACCGAATAATTTCTGAAGAACAATCCAACCAACCTGTGGTGGAAGTTCAAGTACTACAAGATTCAAGTTTTATTTCAGATTTATATTATTCAGGTTTATTATTTACCGCCTTTATTTATATTTATTGCATGATATATTATATGCCAATTAATATGCCTATTATTATGAACCGAATCTATTTATGCATGTTTAACCATATTAATATGTCTGGCTAATTTATTTAGATGTCGGTATGTAAAGTAAGTTAACCGTGGGATCCGAAATAAATTGGCTTAATTATGGTTTATTAAATATCACTTGTTTTTGGTTTGTATGCCTAATTTAATTAGTAAGTCTTAAAACCAATAGAGCGAAAGTTTGAGGTTTTAAGACGGTCAAAGGTTAAAATCAATAGAGCGAAAGTTTGAGATCTTTAACTGGATAGTAGACATAGGACATTAGTTTTAAGGATGGCGAAAGCGTATTAAAACTAATTAGAACTTATTTATTTTCAAAAAGTGTTTTTACACCCGAGCGGGATGGCGAAAGCGTACGTTAGGGATATTAGCATGTTCCGAGTCAACAGAGCGAAAGTTTGAGATTAGGAGATTTAAGTAGATAACGACTTCATAAAACAAGCATTTTATTAACTATGTTATTTCCAAAAAGCGTTTCTAAATCTGGTGGGATGGCGAAAGCGTACATTATGAGTTAGGATCGTAGTCTTAATCAACAGAGCGAAAGTTTGAGAGGAGGACTTTTAAATGACATAGTTAGTAAAGATCTTTGATTTAATTAAAATCTGGCCAATGGAACTTCGGATCACCTAAGTTAGATGAACTACATACCGATATCCGCGCATTTGTATTTTATTTAGATTTAGATTTTAGTTTCCCCTTAAACAAAACCAACTTTCATTAGCCTTAGCTTTACATAGTAACTTTAGATAACGGTAGGTCGATTTATAGTCCCTGTGGATTCGATATCTTTTAAAACTACACGACACGACTGTGCACTTGCAGTTATCCCGACTAATAGATACGCAAAGTCGCGATCAGAGGACTCCAAAATTGCGGTGACACTAGCATTGGATCACTCAGTTAAACGTTGAGCCAAAGAGGCATTCTCAAGATGTTGATCTTCTAAATATCTTTAAGCCACATAAAGGGAACCTTAAGTAGACATTAAAGTATCTCAGGTAGAATCTAGAGAATCATCCTTTCTTGTTTCACGCCTCACAAAAAGAGTTACCTAGTCGACATGAGAGCCAAAAAGATTGAGGGCGCGCAAAGCATCACCTACCTCGGTAAGAGAAATGAAGCCGAGAAACACTTAAAGGTCCCGCTACAGTTTTCATTAGCTAGATTCTTCGTCTTAAAAGACAGAGCTCCTCTTCATCCTTTGTTGAGTCTGCATATAATTATTACCAAATAGGCACATTATAAATAATGGAGCTGATGATGAAGAAGGCAAGTGCATTCGAGTCGTACCAAAAATATCCTTCTTTTCCTCCTTTCTACGAGCCTCCATTAGCATGCGACGTCGATGAGTCGTTTCAAGTGCTTTCGCGAGGCTTCATCCTGATGAGTAACACCCTTGAGGTAACCTAACTCCTTGACAAAGCCCAGTAGCCCACTTTCCATATAGAAATGACCCTCGTTCCAGTACTTGGGAAACAAGCTAATGCATGTACCTCTCACTCGGTCCTCGATCGCGCATACCGTTGCATGATACTTTAGGCGGAGTGGGTAACCAAGAAAAATCGATTTTCAAAATGCTTCAAGCTCTCTAAAAAGTCCCTGAAACCACAAACAGTTGACATTTGGTGAATCAAACCACGACCTCATGCCTGAGTCGCAGAACCCCATTAAACTTTGAAAGGATGGATGAAAATGGTTCCCATTTAAATATCCACACCAATATTGGAAGACTTTTACATACACCTAACTCACAGGGTGTAGCTACGACAAAGCAACCATCAATCATTCATAATTTGTATTTCAAATCCATGGGGCAGTCAAAACGCCAAGATCGACAAAAAAACTCGTAGAAAGAGATGACACAATCACCATACTTGTTACATATCTCTCATTTTCATCGGGAAGGCAAAAAAAGTGATCGCGGATGAGGAAAATACGACAAACCCTTGCATCGTCATTAGGGGTGGAAATAGGCTGGGTGGAGTTAGGCTTTGCCAAGCCTAAGCCTGGCCTGTCAAAAAACCGAAACCTAAGTCTGGCCTGTAACCTGTCGTAGGCTTATTTTTTAGGCCTGAGCCTGGCATTTTTGAAGGCCTGGTTAGCCTGTCAGCCTACATACAAGCCTATTTGTTTTAGACATATGTAAATAAGCAATTAAAATATTGTTTAAATAGACTAACTTATTTTAACTTACCTATTAGCATAAGTTTTAGGAGACTATTAGTTTAAGAAAACTTATGAAAACAATGTTCATTTGGTGTTTTCATCTTATTTTCACAAGTTCTTCAAGATAATCAAGTTTTATTTATGTATTTTAATACAAAGTATAAAACATAGCATAATGATCGTAAAAAAAAATATTCATATTTATTTAAATAGGTCGGCCTGATAGGCCTAAAAGGCTTTTTTAGGGCCTGAGGCCTAGCCTTTTAATTAAATAGGCTTATAAAGAAGCCTAGGCCTTTTCTATTTAAAAATAATGTGTGGCCTGGCCTGATCCTATATAGGCTAGCTTGTAAGCCACTGTTATCGGCCTGACCTATTTCCACCCCTAATTGTCATACAGAATGAGGCTTAGGGACAATTGTTCCGAGACGACCGAAATGACCATCATCCAATCATTCGGAGGGAGTTTTCATTTGGTTGGATTGATGGCAACGCATGATAACTACCATGAGGACGAGTGCAAGCGATCCAAATCCAAGATACATCCAACGACTCTCTGCATCATACGTCTATCAAATACTGGGTTGCTATAACTACCCACTATATAAAGGATACGCACAAAGAATTCATATACACAAATTCAAATTTCATTCACTCTTCTATTTCATTTACTGACTTGAATGTTGGAGTGTTAATCTTGCAGATGAGCCTTTCTTCCTCCACATCAGAAGCTCTGATTCATCGTTGCTCATTACAACCACCGTTCTCCGATTATTTATGGTTCAGTAACTGGACATATATATATATATATATATACATACATTAGAAATTTGGTATGGATAAGTAGCATAGACAGTAGAAAGCTAATTATTATATCTTGGAAGGTTATTTGCTCACATTTGTCTAAATGGGGTCTTGGTCTGAAAGATATTAAGACAACAAATAAATTTGGTTGTTTATCTCTTTGTTAGAAGTGCTCGCTATCAATAATCAATGGTTTTTTTATTCTTATTAGTAGATACTTCAGGCACAAAAAATCAATAATGCATCACATGTCTTCTTTAATATGGCCTGACATTAAACATTCATTTTTCTTTTTGAAGGAACATAGTAAATGGTAGGTTAGTAATTGAAAAAAAAAACATTGATTTTATGAACGGACAATTTTATGGAAAATAAAATACATCAATTGGAACATTTATCATGACTTATCCATTTTTCCTCCTCAAATTGTTGAATGTATTTTGAAGATTAACTTGTCATTTGATAATACTACTGTCGGTAAATTCATCTGAACAAGATCGGTAAATAGTTATCTATCTTTTAAAGATGCATATGATTGTATCAAGAGAGATCACATTGAGCCTTCTTAGACAAAATTCATTTGACATCCATACATATCATTTGCTAAGTCATTAGTGACTTACAAACTAATGCATATTGTTGATGCAAAGAAGACAACCTAATTCGAGGTGCTCTCTTTGTAATCATGACGTGGAAATTAGAGACCACTTATTTCTTATATGCAAGTACACTTTACTTTTTTTGCATTGGATGGAGTGGTTGTTAGACATGAACATTGATAGAACTAGTTATGAAAACTTATTCAAACTTGTTGATAGAAGTTGGATCTCTCAAATTCAGAATTTAACCATAACTCTCATCACAATAATTATTTGAAAAACTTGACACACTAAAAATTATATTAGGTTTCAAAATTGTAAAACTGACTTTGGTAGATATATTTTTTATGTTAAACAATTGGTCTATATGACATCTACTTCTTTCAAGAGACAATGTATTTTTTAATTCACAAGATTACAATTATTAAATGTCTTGACATGAAATGTCGACCTCCTCCCGCACTTAGAAAAACTTCAAAAGAAAATCCTGTAATATCAATTTGTGGTGACATATTTAAGAAAAATTTAGAGACATTCTTGAGCTTTCTTAGCTAAGATTTTGCACCTCTTTCAAGTCAAGTTGAATGGCATAGAATCGTGCTTGCTGTTGAAATGAATTTTAAGAATTTTAAGACTTAAAATTAACGAAATAGTTAAGCAAAATGAAACTAAAAAAATAAATTAAATGACCAAAAATCCAGTTAAGCCTATCTAAATTTCTAAAAAATGACTTTCATTAGTAAAATCTCATAAATGACTTTGTTTTTTTGTAAAATCTTGAACAAATCATTTATGCAGTAAAATCTCAAAAATGACTCTTTTTTTTTTTTAAGTATAATCTTGAACAAATCATTTATGCAGTAAACAAGCAAAATTCAGCATGCAGACTAGTAATTGTAAATGGACAGCATATATCCATCTAAAACAAAGACTAAAGTTTAACAAGAAACACAATTCAAAGGTATTCCTTCTTTTCATTATTCTTCCGTCTGTTCATTATTTTCCTGATAAATTATTTTATACAGGAAATCATATAATATAATGGACAACACCCAGTTTCATTGACTATATTACTTACTAGGAAACTAACTAACTTTGAAGCTGAGAATAAGATACAAATCACACACTATATATGATCCAGGTTATTTAAATGGGTTAAAAGTAAAAGCCAAATTAAGAATGAGGGATCATAAAACAAATCTTTTAAGACTATTAAAGGTCAGCAGCTGTAATACACTTTGAGCTACAAGCTATATCCGAAACAAGATCGCGCTCTTGCTATTGAGTTAGGTTATCTTCCCAAAATGCGGCATGTGATCCTAATGACCAGCTTGCACGTCCTCTGTCTGTCCACTCTGTTGAGTGTCGTTACCAACGTTTTGATCGTTACTCGGTTGTTCTTCAAGTCTCTGCTGTAGATTATATTTTTATGTTAGTGAGACATCATGGTAAGCCGTCGTATCAATATTTTATGAGTTTTTATCGGTGTAAAAATTTCTACATTTCCAACAGTTCATTAATAATATATATGACTTTAGAGGTAATTTTATTGATTGATTAAAGTTAAATATTTTTAATGATATGATGATTATGATTGAGATATTTAACATCACCTTCAGAGCCGTGTTCTCGGAAAGTAGCTGCTCATACTCGCTTCTAATGCGGCTTATTTCTAATCGGAGGGTAGCATTTTCTTCTTTCAAAACATCAGCACGCTGAGCTAATTCGTCGCATTCAGCCTGAAAACAGCACATGCAAACAGGAATCAGAAGTGTGACAATTATGAGCGACCAACCATTGAATGAAATAAAGGCTACAAGGAACTCTAAATGACCTGTT
The DNA here is from genome assembly GCF_029867415.1 of Vicia villosa. Lineage (NCBI taxonomy): Eukaryota > Viridiplantae > Streptophyta > Magnoliopsida > Fabales > Fabaceae > Vicia > Vicia villosa. Next base: position 113,679,937 of record NC_081181.1, on the reverse strand, counting down.
TGCGCAACCTGGATCTCCGGGCAGATTCCCTATTAGACTGCTTCCGTCTTTGCCTTTTAAGCTCTCTTTCATCCTAAAAGTTAACCAGAAAAATTTAAATATTTATATAAGAGGTGCAAAAATCATTGGTCTGTTGTAACAATTAACCTGTAGCCAAAGTTGTGACTGAACACTATCCCGTGATCCACCAGTAACTATCCCGCCCGCGACGGTAGTAGCCGGAACCTTTCCACGGAGAGCAGGAATGTTGGATGGAGCTGGCGTTCCCCAATACTCCATTCCTATATTTAAGTTTGTCGCCGGACCAGTAACAGCTCCAGGAGTACCAGCCGCGGTGATAGGCATGATAGACATAGTTTGATTAACCACCGCGTTAGGTGTATTAAGTCCCCCGTTTTGAGAAGTGTGCACTGAACTTCCATTTTGAGATGGTTCACCTGTAATTCAATAGAAAAAAGGTACCCTTCAGCCTTTAACACACATATAACATGGGTTTGAATTGCATTTGCATATAGAATTAGATAGTAAAAATTAGAAACTATATTGGTTGGAACAGCAGAAAGTAACAATGCCAAACCTTCGAAAGAGTCCTGCCTGTCTCCAGATTTCAATTGAGAGCCCTATAAAAACAGAAAGACATTAGGTAATACTATCTAAGTTCCTAAATGCATGACTACGTTGACTAAATCACAGAAATTAAGAAAGTTGGTGGTAGTATTAGTTTACAAGCTAACAATTTTTAAATTATTTTTACAAGTTTACCCTTCAAGAGAGCGAATTAGTTTATGTTTTAATCATAATATTTATTATTAGTTGTAGAAAAAGATGTAAATGACCATCAAAGAACTTACATTCTGAGAATTTGCATCACTTCCTTCACTAGTACCTTCAAAACTTCCACTTTCACCACTGCAAATCCAACATTTTCTATCAGCACAAATTGCCAGAATTTGCAAATGGCAAAATAAACTAGTCAACAGGCTTGGAAAAGTAAATCACTGCCAAATTTAATGTTATATTTCCGGTTATTGAAAGTGCAGTACAGCCACAAGATTGATAAAATACAAAGCAAATCAAGTAGCCGTGTCCGGATCTTCAGGCACTAGAAGATAAATATTTTATTTTATTTTTAAATGCAGTTTTTAACATCTAGTTATTTAATTATCAAAATAAGCTTGAATAATGTATTACAAAATTGCAGTAAATCAGACAAAAATATTAAAAGGCCTGCACTTATGATACAGTACAGCATATTGAATAGTGGTTCAAATTCACTCCTCCAAAGCACCAATTTTTTTCTCTTGGACAAGCCAGACTATAACAAGTTTTATTGGGCACATAATATAGTTCTCAAAATAAGTATTAGCCAGATCAAAGCATAATACTATTCGATGACAAAAGAGTGTATGGACTATGTCATGGCAGAGTCGAATCAACACACCATAATTTTACCTCTTTGAGTGATTTCCATTAGCAGATGTGCCAGTTGTTTTACCATGTTCATTATTTTTCCCTGTAATCATGTTCAAACTACCCAAACTTCCTTTTGATCTTTTGATTGGCAATTTTTCCTTCACCTCAGAAGGCTTACCATCAGTTTCTATGCTGGCAGGAGTGTTTCCCTGCACGTAAACTTACGTGTTAGTTTTTCAATACTCGTATAAGAACAAGCTCTTCACAGAAAAGGAAAAGAAAGGACAGACAGACAAGGAGAAAGAAAGAACACAAAAATACAGAAAGGGGGAAAACTCACCGAAGCCTCAGCAATACCATTGGGAGTAGGCATCGCGTAAGGACTGTATGGATAAGATCCCTGCGTAAATTTTCCACAGTTAGCAAAGAATGGGTGGTGAATTAATGATTCAATAAAAATATGATAACTTTCGGAAAACATGGTTTATAATGATTACCGGAGGCATGGATGGATGAGCATATATGCCACCATGGGGATACATTGCAACATAGGGATGTGGTGGAGTACCATAAGGAGGCATAATATGCTGCAAATAATAATTTCATTAATAAACCAAATATAACACCGGGAAGTGTTCAAAACAGATATCTTGATCCAGCTAGGTACTACATTATTTGGCTACTGATGAGCAATAATAAAAGATTGCTAGCTTGCAATATTCATCACGATTAGTGTGCATCGAATTAAGCATTTATGATAATATAATATATGCATTACCTGGACACCCCACATATAAGGGTGAGCTTGGGGACTTTGTGCCATGAATCCATGTGGAGGCATAGGAGAATATGCCTATACAATGAGAAAGCTAGGTGAATCAAAATCTAATACTGACAAGGGAAAATTATGTGTCGAAAATAACTCTCTTTCAAAACCTGAAAGCTGGCCCAATCTGTATTAACTGCTCCGGTGCTGGTGGTGGTCGAAGACTGCTCCTGGAAAAACAATAAATGTTACTGTCGTCATACAAAATGTTTCGTTAACTGTCAATGTAAGATGAAACCAAAGAAATTCAATTCTACCTGTGACGTCGGTGGCGGCGTCTTTGACTCCTTCTCTTTTGTGGTTTTATCCATTTCACTGTTGCCCATACTTTTATATCAGTGAGTTACAAAACTAAATACCTAACCATTCTGCACAATACATATAACTTACGTTACAAGACAATATAAGAGACACCATTCTCTTTCGAAATCGAAACTCACAACCAAAATCTACAAATATATAGTTAAGCCTGTTAGACCAAACAGTTCAATCACATGCTTCAATGTTGAATTAATCTACAAAGTTACAGTCTTTATACTGCATGTATAAGTCGCATCCGTGAGCCATTACATTAACAACACTCCATCCTAATTTCCCTCCCAATCAATGCAAAATCATCCAAAAGCCCAATTTTAAAGTTGATTTATGTTATATTCAAATCCAACATGGCAAATTCAATTATCAAAGGCAACAATTATCAAAGCCGAAAAATCAAGATGAAACAAACCTAAGACATAGAATGAAATTCATATATCAAAACCAGCTAGGAAATATGAAAATTTGAATAGCTCAAATCGATTCAAAGCTAATAAAGCAGAGAACTTTCAAATTACCGGTCAAAAAGAGATTGAGGGTCCTTCAGAGCTGGTGAAGAAGAAAAACAAAACTTGATCTGCAGAGGATGTTGAACGAAAACAAGAGACGCAATAGATATGCAATTGTGGTCAAAATTGGCAAGAAAAATAGAAATTGAGTGAAGGGCGAAGGTTATTTGAAAAAATTTGTATAAAATTTGATGTTGGGTTTTTTGAGATTGATTGGATGAAAAAGGGATGGAGAATTGGGGAGAGATCAAAAATTAGGGTTTGTTAGGTTACGGTTAATGTTTGTTTGGATTTGGGTGTTGTTCGCGGAGAGGAACTCGTGGGTCGTCGTACGGTGTTTCACTCTCGAGTGAGATTTTCGTTCCTATTTTGCACACCATGTGAAATCCCCTATTTACCCCCTGTGCCCACTTTTTCTATATATATTTTATTCTATTTTTTAAATTCATAATCATATAGTTTCAATTAATATTTTAAAAATTCAAACCGAACCGGCCGGTTCAACCCGTTGGACCGTGAATCGGAGATGCGGCAGGTCAATCTTTCAAAATTGCTAGTGGATCAAAATCAGAGTAGAATCGAAAAAACCGGATTGAACCGTACAAAACTATTCGAACCATATAATCGGAGCTGGTTTTTGTTTACGGTGATTTCCGGTAAACAACCGCTAGTCTTCCAAACTATAATAAATATGATTTGGTTACTCGCAGGATCGACTAGATTGATCCTAGGACATAGTCAAAAAGGTTGTTATTCATGATAGTTCGAATTATGTCTATGATTGATGTGTCTCGAAATAAGAAATACTTAAACAAAGAAATAAAGATTAGCAATCACCTTGTTATACACGTAAATATAACACCAGTGAAAAGTGAGTTAAAGATAAAATATAAGACAAAACTGTAAAAGTGCAAGAATCTTAAAGTGCAGAAAAGTTAAATGCTTCGAAGATAAATGACATGAAAATAAATAGTGCAGGAATGTAAATGACCAAAAGTAAATGAAACGCAGTAATATCGAAAGATACTTGAATAAAGGAAAATACACATGTATTTAAAGTGGTGTTGGTGTCATACGTACATTTCTCAGCAAACTCTTTCTCTTAACACTTGATACTTGAGCAATATGTGAGTGATTTGTACAAAATGAACACACGGAATCCTAACATTAAGACCCTTATTTATACTAGTTTCGACCCTAACGGTCCTACACTAATTTAATGCCACGTTGCCCGCAGAAAATCCAGGGATGCCATCTGTCTTCGTGCGGTTACATAAACTACTTCAAAATTCAAATCATCCCGCCTGAATCTCCCTTCGACGCGTGGCAACATAATCAGAGTCGAGAATGCCACGAAACCACGCTAAGCTTCAGTACTTCGCATATTTCGCAAAAACGTCTAAGTCCCAAAGACTATTCTTTTCGAATTTAACTTCAGTGCTAACTATCTTTGTTCCGACTTAAACATTATTCTCGAAGCATGGCCATCAGTAGCCATTTTTATCTTCAAAGATGATCATCAGTAACCATCTCCTTCGAATTTCAGACCTTTGAAGGACATTCTTTCCAAACGAAATCTTCAACTAACAAATTGCCCCCAATAAATGCCTGTTTCGAAAAAAACAAGAGAAATAGGTGTTTCTTGTTGTAATAAGATTTCGTTTTAGAGTTCCGAGACTATTGATTGACGTCATAATCATTTATGACTCTGTTTCCAAAACGTCTTTTCATTTTCAAAGATGTCTACTCATAACTTACATTCCCACGTTCTGGTCTTACTTCATGATCATTACTCCTACATACTAGGAGTAAAGCTAATAACTATTCGACCGCCGTTGGATTAAATCAACGTCTGCCGCGTGTCTCTTGGCTTTTACCCAAAAGATTTGAAAGGGTTTCCGTTAAACCTTTAAATACCTGAACTCATACCCTCATATAACTTTCACCTCTATTTCCTCATTCTTTCCGCAGAAAAGAACGTCTCTGGTTACATTCAAACCCATTTCCCAAATCAAACTTACTCATGGCGTCTTCCTCAAACGTTCTTCAACCAGCTTTGAAACTTTAGAAACCTACACAGATGGGGGATCAAGAATACATACCAAACCCAAATACTGCAGAAGTGCGCGCCATTTATGCTTCTCAGGTAATCATTCCCTTTGAACTTTCTGGCAAAACTCATGCCTTCATGGGTCCTTTACCAGGAGAAACTAACTCTTCTCTGAATAAATTCTTCCCTACTTATTATAAAACTAGGCCTTTAGTTAGTAAGAACAAAATAGATGAAGATGGTCGTCCTATCTTAGCAGATCCTGATGGTGCAGAAGATACTTCGACCGTAACCCCTTCAGCCCTAGAGAAAATTAGGTTAAACTATATAACCAATTTTGTGAAAGTTTTTAGGTCAATTCCCTTAGCAAAAGACCCTGAATTGTACTACGCCTGGCTAGCAAGAGTAAAGAAACACAAGGCTTCTTTCTGGAAACAACTGGGCATTTACGATTTAATCCAACTGTCCAAGACTGGTTTAGAATATAACCAAACCATGTTAGTAGCATCAGTTCATTTCTGGGATGCTTCCCATAACACTTTCCATCTTCCATGCGGAATGGTCACCCCCACTCTTTTCGACATAGCTTCTATCACGGGGCTTCGACCAACCAGAGAGACCTTTGACCCCAATGTCATGGATACCGATACCATTAACTTTAGCGAAGCAACAGTTACTTACACTGCGTTCATTCAACAATATCATGACGAAAATAATGAGGAAGTCTCAGACGAAGAGCATATTGCTTTCTTAGCTTTATGGCTCTCGAGATGCGTCTTCTGTTCTAGGTCCATACAGGTAGCAAAGAGGTATCTTTGTATGGCCAATCAACTACATGCTGGGACACAACTAAACCTGAGCCAGTTAATTCTAGGGTTTCTCTATGAGAATCTAGGTGAAGCAACAAACCTCATTAAGAGTTATGAATCAGGATCTCTGCTCTTTGCTGGTCCTTTCTGGTTTCTGCAACTGTGGCTTAATGCTACTTTCGAAGCTCACCTCCCATTTCGAGGTACTGTCAACGAAGAAGATCCAAACATCAAAAATCGAGCTGTAGAAGGAACCAGGTTGGCTTTGCTAACTCCTAAAGAAGAAACTGGGAAGCTTCGTGAACATTTTTTAGCATATGTCATGATGTTTGCTTAGTGTTATCAATTTAGCCCTTCAATGGCTCCATTCGTACAAAGGACAGTGGGTCCTGAATGGTTCACTCGAAGGTTTCCAGCAATGTCCCCAGATCAACAAACTGAATCCGTGATTATTTGGGAATCTTTTCTTATCCCAAGGCTATTCTATCACCGTCTTCGACCCTCCAAAGGCCAATGTGTTCTTCTCTGCTACCAACCAAATCTGGTATCGAGACAATTTGGATTGGTTCAAATAAAACCCAAATGTCTGTATGAGAAAAGGAACCATATGTGTTTACACACTTTACATCTAACTGAAGAAGAATGCGAGTCAAAAATTGCCAGATATGCTGGTGTGGCCAATCTTTCACCTATTCTTTTCGAACCCGCCCTTTATTCTACTCCAGATTTCCAACAATGGTGGACGGACTATTACACCATGCAAATCTTCGACGCTGAGAGTCTTACTCGCGAACTAACTGAAGCTTTTGCTGATGTGCAGGAAAAATTTCACAAAGGTACTTCGACCCATATTAAAGAAATCTAAGCCTTTCAAAAATTCTTTGAGACTATCTACAGGCCTGATGATCTTAGTCGGACCGTTCGTGAAGCTGCAATCATTTTACGCGAAAAGTTTTCTGCTAAACTGGATAAGTTGAAACTGCCCTCGTCTGTTCGACCAGAACTACGTTAAGAAGTGACTTTCAAACTTAATCCTCCAAAATTCCCTCCACTGCCAAGTGTAACACCCCCAACTCTATACTAAACAAATAAGGCATATATTTGCGTAAATCAGAGTAAAGAAAGCATGCATCTCACGAGGGCGTTACACATATTTCAAAATAGAACAAATATTTTATCCTTAAACATGCAATGGTCATTTCCAAATAACACGGGAATTTAAAACAACATGCAAACCACAGCGGAATAATCATCTCATCAAATAAATGGTAAAATAGGATGATTCCCATACATCATCCACCATGTCTCAACATCTTGGCTCAAGGCCACACATTAACCAGAATAACATATTCAAATACGAATGCAATATGAGTAAATAAATATCTCATAACATCGAGTCATAAAAACATAAAACCCAACTCCCATGTGTTACATATGACCAGAGCACAAGTGACTACTTAGTCACGACACCCTACTAGAGATCTAAATCTCGGCGCTAAGCCTCCTTCGAAGCATCACTATCCACGAAACCTGCACGTTACCAACAAAGGATAACATTCAAACAGAAGGGTGAGAATTCAACTTCTTATAGATAAACATAATATGGGAAATGTAAAACACAACAAGAATACATTTCAAGAATTCATCACTCTTCACATAAACATGCATCATATGCCATTAATCAAGATTCACATGTACATGCCATACAACCTAGTTCATTCTATTCCACATAATCATACATGATTACTAAACAATGTACATAGTCATATTTCACCAACATCTAGATTCTAAGTACATATAATTTCACATCTACATCACATATGTTTCAATCACATATATCCCAATTATAACGCAACAATCATTCATATCAAATGAAATCACCAAATTCACTTATCACATCTCATACACACATAACAATCACATAATTGCATACATTCAAACATCACATAACACCAATGTGACTCAATGCAAGACATGTGACTCTATGCATGTGGTACCCAATGTGAACCCAACGTTTCACCGCTTTCCGATTCAATGTTTAGAATCCAAGCCACGCTTCCGATCCGGACAAGATCAAAGCCAACACGCCTATTTCCAATTAAGGATCACGTCTGCTACGCCTATTTCCATTCAAGGATCAACGTCTCTTACCATGTGAACCCAAGTTTCACCGCTTCCACCATAAAGCCGACCATGCTATGAATGTATGTACAATTACCAACAACTTATGCAATTAAGATTATCTCATTAATCTTAACTTACCGCATACCACAATAATCCAACTCTATGAATTATCCGCCAATTGTACACCACATTCACAACACAAGTAACAATTACAACAAGGCATAACAACCATCACATATCCAGTCACAATCATCATGAATATATTACCACACATCTTATCAATAGTTGTTATTCATTACATACCAAAACGTAACGCACATAAAAGCATTTACAAGTATACAATCCACATCTCAATACATACACCTTTAAAATGATCATTATCAACAAGACACATTCAAATAGTACATATAAACCTATATTTATATTCATTCCAACATATCATGGATATCACATCACTTAACACATATATGAATATTAACCACAAGTCTTAATTCATAATACACACATAAGTAATCACATGTTATCCATATATTAACATCCCATTTAAACTATTCCACATTAACTAGCATTTAGAATTCAATCACATAATTCGCGGTTATCATATCACATAATACATCCATGAACATTAGTCATACAAGATTCATCTATAACATACACATATAACTACATGTTATTTTCAATTAACATCATAATTAAATTACACAAATGCCAATCAACCCTACTCTATCATGTAGAAAACCTCATTAGCTTCCCAACGCTTCGAACGGCGCATAAAACGGAGTTACGGATCAAAAGTTATGGTCTTTACAAAATCAAGCTCAGTTAGGTCGACTCAAAACTCCTCTAGGTCGACGCAAGCTCAGTTAGGTCGACTCAAAACTCCTTTAGGTCGACCTAACAGAAGGAAAAACAGATTTTTGGCATTCTGGACTGTTTAGGTCGACTCAGGTTCTGTATAGGTCGACCTAGGCTGCGTGAAAACTCAGATTTCACCATTTTTCTCCCCTAATCCCCTCATACAACACCCATTAACCCATATACAATTCCTACATCAATTGAAAACGAATTTTGCACATATACAAGGTTCCTAAACATGTTCCTAACCATGGATCATCCATACAACACATTGAACATGAACAAGCCACCAAAATCCAATTGATTTCACATAAACCCTATCATTTTCTAAATTCATGAAATGGAAGAATAGAAAGCATACACAACATTACCCAATCATATGAACCTATAAGAACTTGGATTCAAACCCTTACCTCTATTCAAACTCCTCCAATCTTCAAGAATCTCACATTCCTCTTCTCTTCTTTCTCTCTTCTCTTCTCTCTAGCCTCTTTCTCCAAAATGAATGTTATGAGAACTAACCTAATTTCTCTCTTACTATCTTTCTCACATAAATGGGCTTAACCCACAATCTATTCTTTCTAACTAAATTAGGCCCATTAACTAATATCTCATAATATTACTAATAATTCAATTAATACAATTAGCACAAATCTCAAATTAAATAATATCATACTAAATAATTGAATAACATGAATAATTAGTAAAACACCAAATAAAACTAATTAAATAAATAACTAATAAAATCGGGATGTTACAACTCTCCCCCACTTAAAAGATTTTCGGCCTCGAAAATTACCTCAAACAAACAACTCCGGATACGATTCCTTCATCTTATCCTCGAGTTCCCAAGTGATATTACCATCGGCGACTCCACCCCATATCACTTTCACCAAAGCAATCTCCTTACCACGAAGCTTCTTCACCTCTCGATCTTCAATTCGCATAGGTGATGTATCAACCGTCAAATTATCCCTTACTTGAACATCATCTAATTGAACAATATGCGATGGATCCGGAATGTACCTCCTCAATTGAGACACATGGAACACATCGTGAAGATTAGAAAGAGACGGTGGCAATGCAATCCGATATGCCACTTCACCTACTCTCTCCGAAATCTGATACGGACCAATGAAACGCGGCGTCAACTTACGCGACTTCAATGCTCTACCAACACCCGTTATTGGCGTAACTCGAAGAAACACATGATCATCCTTCTCAAACTCAAGAGCCTTCCTCCTCTTATCATGGTAACTCTTCTGACGACTTTGAGAAGTCTTCATCTTCTCTTGAATCATCTTAATCTTATTCGTAGTCTCTTGAATTAACTCGGGTCCAACCACAACACTCTCTCCCGATTCATACCAACACAAAGGAGTTCTACACCTTCTACCATAAAGAGCCTCAAAAGGTGCCATTCCAATACTCGAATGGAAACTGTTGTTATACGTAAACTCAACCAAAGGTAAGAAACTATCCCAATTTCCTCCTTGTTCCAAAACACAAGACCTCAAAAGATCTTCAAGCGACTGAATAGTTCTCTCCGATTGACCATCAGTTTGCGGATGATACGCCGAACTCAAACGCAACTTCGTACCCAAAGCACTTTGCAAACCCTCCCAAAATCTCGAAGTGAACCTTGGATCTCTATCCGAAACGATACTTGACGGAATACCATGTAAACACACAATCTTCTCAATGTATAACTTAGCAAGTCTCTCCATCGAATAGTCCATCCTCATCGGAATAAAATGAGCACATTTCGTCAATCTATCCACAACGACCCAAATTGCCTCACAATTACTCGATGTCCTTGGTAAACCCGAAACAAAATCCATAGAGATACTATCCCACTTCCACTCGGGAATAGATAACGGTTGCATCAAACCAGACGGCTTTTGATGTTCAATCTTCGACTTTTGACAAGTCAAACATGAATAAACAAACTCCGCTATATCCTTCTTCATACCTTGCCACCAAAACAATTTCCTCAAGTCTTGATACATTTTAGTAGCACCGGGATGAATACTCAAACCACTTCTATGCCCTTCCTCAAGAATTCTCTTTCTCAAATCCATAACATCCGGGATACAAACTCGATCACGACATCTCACAATTCCATTCTCGTCAATCCGAAAATCACCACCTTTATCTTGGTTAATCAAGGTAATAATGTCAACCAATTTTAAATCCGATTTCTGACCTTCTCTAATCTCATCCAAAATACCACTCGTAAGCTTTAACATACCAAGTTTAACACACGTAGTCGTCGCTTCACAAACCAAACTCAAATCCCTAAATTGCTCCAACAATTCCAATTCTCGAATCATCAACATAGACACATGTAATGATTTCCTACTCAATGCATCGGCTACAACATTTGCTTTTCCAGGATGGTAGTTCAAACTAAAATCATAATCCTTCAAGAATTCCAACCATCTTCGTTGCCTCATATTCAACTCTTTCTGATCAAACAAATACTTTAAACTCTTGTGATCACTGAAAACATCAAACCTTGAACCAAACAAATAATGCCTCCAAAGTTTCAACACAAACACAACGGCGGCCAACTCTAAATCATGTGTCGGATAATTCCTCTCATGAACTTTAAGTTGCCTTGAAGCATAAGCTACCACTTGCCCTTTTTGCATCAAAACACCTCCCAAACCCAACAATGGAGCATCACAATACACCACAAACGGTTCAAACGGATCCGGTAAAATCAAAATAGGAGCAGAAGTCAATCTTCTCTTAAGCTCTTGAAAATTCGATTCACATTGCGAAGTCCAAATGAAAGCTTGACCTTTCCTAGTCAACAACGTCAACGACAAAGATAACTTAGAAAATCCCTCCATGAACTTCTTGTAATAACTAGCCAAACCAAGAAACTCGCTTCCTTTAACCAAAACTCACACTTCGAAAGCTTAGGAAACAACCTCTTCTCTTTCAACACCGACAACACAATTCTCAAATGCTCAACATGATCATCACCACTCTTAGAATCAAAACATCCTCAAAACATTACCTCATTAGGACATTCCTTCTTCTTACTTGATAAAATAAGTTCAAATCTATAACCATACACTTAGACAAATGAACCTCGTCTCAACAACTCCTCAATTCGACTCTTCAACCTCTCCTTAGTCACTTTACATAATACCAAATTAGCAAGATAAGTTTATCTCGTCCAACACGATCTCGTTTTCTATCAACAATAGATTAAGGGTGATCAAGTCCTCAATTTGTCAATAGACAATCGAAAATCATAATGAAACATAAACCATCATTACTAAACCATAATAGTGTTCCTTCAGAACTCACACTCGAAATTACTTAACACACCAAGATCCAAAATCCTCTTAAGATTACAATTACTTGCTTAAACTCCAAACAATTTATACCAAAATTCTCATCAACTTGCTCTAACAAAATAAACTAAATAAAATCAATTCCCAAAATCTCTACCAAAGATACTCAACAGACAATTCAAACACACATAAGAAGTTGAAACAAAACTCATAGCAGGCATATCAATAACAATACTTCCACGCATATCAGATAACACAAGATTCAACCTCTTAGCACAGTCCAAAGAAATAAATGAATACGTCGCACCATTATCAATAATAAAGCACGTACCTCAGATTATCTTATCCTTAGTAGTGGTCTTAGCACCAGACAACGCAAGTACTCTCCAACTCACTTGTTCCTTCTTCGGTTTGTCACACTTGGTACTAATGTGACCTTGCTCCCCACAGTTAGCAGCCATATGGCCTGGCCTGCCACACTTGAAACAAGTAGCAACCTCTTTCTTACACTCACCATCATGATGACCTTCAACACCATATCTGAAACACTTAAGTGGAGTAGGAGTCCCTCCCCCACTTAGCTTCTTGCCAAAACCAGATTTTTTCCTCTCGACATCATAAGGTCTCCCACTGGATTGTCCTCTTCCTCGTTTCAACTCTAGAAACTCCACTTCTTTCTTCCCACGCACATCTTCTGGAAAATAGTTTTCCAAAAATGCATCACGAAAAAGAGTCCAAGTGACTTCAATACCCTCTCTTTCAAATCTCTGCACAGTATTACTCCACCAATCGTCAGCTCCTTTCGTCAACATGTGAGTACCCAACTGCACCTTCTGTACATCCGTACAAATCATGATTTGAAAAATCTTTTCCATTTCTCTCATCCATGCATATGCTTTGTCCGGTCCATACTTTCCTTCAAAAGTCGGCGGATTGCACCTTAGGAAGTCTCCAAAAGCACATAACTCATCCTTTCCTCCATAACCGACATTCTCTTGCGGCACATGTCCAACCGCACTAGTCCACCTCATCACCGCCTTAACATTAATGTCAACATTCCTTCCTGCAGCCATTGTCCTACGACATCCAACGACCGACAAACAAACAGTATCGATTGTGTCAGATACACAAATCCAATACAAAAGGATAGGAAAACATAAATGACCTGGCCAACTGACCGACCGTGCTCTGATACCACTATGTAACACCCCCAACTCTATACTAAACAAATAAGGCATATATTTGCGTAAATCAGAGTAAAGAAAGCATGCATCTCACGAGGGCGTTACACATATTTCAAAATAGAACAAATATTTTATCCTTAAACATGCAATGGTCATTTCCAAATAACACGGGAATTTAAAACAACATGCAAACCACAGCGGAATAATCATCTCATCAAATAAATGGTAAAATAGGATGATTCCCATACATCATCCACCATGTCTCAACATCTTGGCTCAAGGCCACACATTAACCAGAATAACATATTCAAATACGAATGCAATATGAGTAAATAAATATCTCATAACATCGAGTCATAAAAACATAAAACCCAACTCCCATGTGTTACATATGACCAGAGCACAAGTGACTACTTAGTCACGACACCCTACTAGAGATCTAAATCTCGGCGCTAAGCCTCCTTCGAAGCATCACTATCCACGAAACCTGCACGTTACCAACAAAGGATAACATTCAAACAGAAGGGTGAGAATTCAACTTCTTATAGATAAACATAATATGGGAAATGTAAAACACAACAAGAATACATTTCAAGAATTCATCACTCTTCACATAAACATGCATCATATGCCATTAATCAAGATTCACATGTACATGCCATACAACCTAGTTCATTCTATTCCACATAATCATACATGATTACTAAACAATGTACATAGTCATATTTCACCAACATCTAGATTCTAAGTACATATAATTTCACATCTACATCACATATGTTTCAATCACATATATCCCAATTATAACGCAACAATCATTCATATCAAATGAAATCACCAAATTCACTTATCACATCTCATACACACATAACAATCACATAATTGCATACATTCAAACATCACATAACACCAATGTGACTCAATGCAAGACATGTGACTCTATGCATGTGGTACCCAATGTGAACCCAACGTTTCACCGCTTTCCGATTCAATGTTTAGAATCCAAGCCACGCTTCCGATCCGGACAAGATCAAAGCCAACACGCCTATTTCCAATTAAGGATCACGTCTGCTACGCCTATTTCCATTCAAGGATCAACGTCTCTTACCATGTGAACCCAAGTTTCACCGCTTCCACCATAAAGCCGACCATGCTATGAATGTATGTACAATTACCAACAACTTATGCAATTAAGATTATCTCATTAATCTTAACTTACCGCATACCACAATAATCCAACTCTATGAATTATCCGCCAATTGTACACCACATTCACAACACAAGTAACAATTACAACAAGGCATAACAACCATCACATATCCAGTCACAATCATCATGAATATATTACCACACATCTTATCAATAGTTGTTATTCATTACATACCAAAACGTAACGCACATAAAAGCATTTACAAGTATACAATCCACATCTCAATACATACACCTTTAAAATGATCATTATCAACAAGACACATTCAAATAGTACATATAAACCTATATTTATATTCATTCCAACATATCATGGATATCACATCACTTAACACATATATGAATATTAACCACAAGTCTTAATTCATAATACACACATAAGTAATCACATGTTATCCATATATTAACATCCCATTTAAACTATTCCACATTAACTAGCATTTAGAATTCAATCACATAATTCGCGGTTATCATATCACATAATACATCCATGAACATTAGTCATACAAGATTCATCTATAACATACACATATAACTACATGTTATTTTCAATTAACATCATAATTAAATTACACAAATGCCAATCAACCCTACTCTATCATGTAGAAAACCTCATTAGCTTCCCAACACTTCGAACGGCGCATAAAACGGAGTTACGGATCAAAAGTTATGGTCTTTACAAAATCAAGCTCAGTTAGGTCGACTCAAAACTCCTCTAGGTCGACGCAAGCTCAGTTAGGTCGACTCAAAACTCCTTTAGGTCGACCTAACAGAAGGAAAAACAGATTTTTGGCATTCTGGACTGTTTAGGTCGACTCAGGTTCTGTATAGGTCGACCTAGGCTGCGTGAAAACTCAGATTTCACCATTTTTCTCCCCTAATCCCCTCATACAACACCCATTAACCCATATACAATTCCTACATCAATTGAAAACGAATTTTGCACATATACAAGGTTCCTAAACATGTTCCTAACCATGGATCATCCATACAACACATTGAACATGAACAAACCACCAAAATCCAATTGATTTCACATAAACCCTATCATTTTCTAAATTCATGAAATGGAAGAATAGAAAGCATACACAACATTACCCAATCATATGAACCTATAAGAACTTGGATTCAAACCCTTACCTCTATTCAAACTCCTCCAATCTTCAAGAATCTCACATTCCTCTTCTCTTCTTTCTCTCTTCTCTTCTCTCTAGCCTCTTTCTCCAAAATGAATGTTATGAGAACTAACCTAATTTCTCTCTTACTATCTTTCTCACATAAATGGGCTTAACCCACAATCTATTCTTTCTAACTAAATTAGGCCCATTAACTAATATCTCATAATATTACTAATAATTCAATTAATACAATTAGCACAAATCTCAAATTAAATAATATCATACTAAATAATTGAATAACATGAATAATTAGTAAAACACCAAATAAAACTAATTAAATAAATAACTAATAAAATCGGGATGTTACACCAAGTGCTGATTTTGGTGTGGCTTTAAGCCCTCCTTTCCCAGACTGGTTCGTGTGTGGGAACGCTTTTAAAATTCTTCAAGAAAGCACTAAAAAACGCGCTGAACGAGTGGTCCCGACTAAGCATACCCTGGATACTTTCAAAGGACATCTTCATATAGATCTTGAACATGTTCGTGTATTGACTCCAATACCAGAAGGTTTGGGTTTAGACAACTTTCGACTAACTTTTCTTTTTTTCGCTGAAATACTGATTCCAGTTTCAACTACAGCCGTTGCTCGAAAGAGAAAGATCAAAGAGGTCGTTGTACAAAAGGATTCTGGAGTTTCGAAGAGCAACAGGACAAGTAGGAGTGATTCTACCACGACCGGCAAGAAACCCACGGTACATACGCATTTTATATTCCAACTTGTATATTCCTGTAGATAGTACTTACTTTGCTCTATTTATATTCTTCAGACTTCGAAACCTCTGGTACATTCGAAGCGAAAAGATTCTCAAACAGTTGTTTCAGACGATGAAGACAAATCTCCTCCTCGCGCCAGGCAAGGACACAAGAAAAAACAGAAGACTGTCACTCCTTCAGGCAAAGAAAAGGGGTCTGGTTCTTCGAAGATTACTTCACCGGCTGATAAGGTATCTTCCGAAGAATCACCTTTAAAGGGTGGTAGTAATGCTCTTGTTGTAGAGAGCCATAACTCGAGTCCAGATAACATTCCAACCAAGGTATTTGGATTTCACAATATAATCATCTCTATAAATTTTAACTTAAACAATTAAGTTAACATTTTACCTTATGGTTGTAGGATGATGTTGGCACAGCCACTTCTGATCTCAAAGCCTTCAACCTTACCAACGACCTTGATAATCTCCAAGGTAAGTGTATGCTCTTTCTTATGACAAACAGATTTCTTGTAATCTTCTCATCATAATGTGTTCTAATTACTCAATGCAGACAAATCTCACGTGCTTTCACCAGTTGTCGAAGATGCTCAGCCCTTAGCGACCATTATTCCTAATATGCCAGTTGAAGAAAGCCATTCAACTGATGATTCTCCTCCTACCCACAAAAGCGAAAACATGGGGGCAGATCGTCAATGTTCAGGTAGTAACAATGCAGCTGAACATCCAACTGGAAGTGAGGATACTGTATCTGAACGAGATGCTATGGAGGAAACTTCAAAACTAGCCACAGCTGGCCCTCACGAAACTTCAACCTTTGGGACCATAGTTTCTCCTGAAACTACTTCGACGCCTGCCCCAGCAAAGCCTACCCCTTCAGAGTTGGAGCAACTCAAACAGACTGATCCTCTCAGCTTCCTCAAGGCCATGATGAATATTGATAACATTTCGCCCTCTGAGCTCGAAACTTATCCAGCTGTCCAGACAGAATCTGGTGATAAAGAGGATACTTCTGATCTTCTTCATCAAATAAAGGAAAATTTCTTCGAAACCAACCTTGTCGAAGCTCTTAACAAGAATCCTACCAAATGCCATAGCTTGAACCAACTTTTGAAGAAGGTGGGTCTATTCCTGGTCTCAAAAGAAGTCTCAGAGGTGATTGTATTGCTGAGTTCTCTAATCGAACAACTTCAGTCTGACATTCTTCGAAAGCGAAATGTTGACGAACAACTTACTGCGAAGATGGCTTCTCATAATTCTTCATGGAAAGCTGCTACTGATGCAACCAAGAAGGGTGACGCCCTTAAGCTTAAACGTTTGAAGAATCAAGAAGCATATGACGAATGCGAGAAGAATATCAAATCCTGGAAACAGGAAATTAAAATGCTCGAAGAGAAGATAAAGGAGGCTGAGTCTCATCAAGCAACAATTCAGCAGACCAACCAGCAAGAATTAACTGAAGTGGCACAGTCAGGGATCCAACACTTCGAGGCTGCACAGAAACTAGTGCCAGAAATTGAAGAATTAAAGAGACAACGGGCATTGCTTGATCTTCGTATGTCTTCGTGGGAAACTCAGTATTCAAAGATATAAGATAATCTTCCTAGGGATTTTAATTAGTCATTTCGAACTTTGTAATCCCTTTTTTGTAATGCGCATTGATTTTGTCTTGTAATCGAATTCTACCAGGAACATATATGCGCAACTTTTGTTTGCCAATTTACCCACTCTACTCCACTTTTCAATGATCATGGGTAACACTCTAGCAATTCCTCAAATCTTACCAAAATATATTTTATTGTCACAGTAATTTTAATAAATGTAAACACGTGACCTAACTATCCTTCACATTCCTTCTAGTCTAGACTTGACGTTTCCACTCCCTTAGTCGTAACCATCATTAAGTGATGACGTCACTTTCTTCAAAACGTCTCTTTAAGACGTGCATGCACCAGTTTTTCATGATTACATCTCAACTTCCCAAGGCAGGAAACGGCGGAAGCCATAACTTCTCTTTGGAATACTAAACGCAATCTAATCAATCATTAAAATTGAACCGTCCCTTTATTGCCCCGGGTCTATATAAAGGATTAACATTACACTTCTTCCTTCACACTTGCTTCAAACTTTTGCTCCCGACTTTGTTTCTCTTCTTCCATTTTCTCAAAACACAGAGTTTTAAAAGAAAAACCCTTTTCAAACTTTTTTCTTCTCCACATGGCGCAACCTCTTACCTACAATAACATTAGAGCTTGCATAAAAAAGGAGTTCAAACTCTCTGAAGAGGAGTTTGATGAACACTTCATAAGCATCAGTGCTCTTTTTGCCAATTAAGAACTCGATTTCTATTATGAAATCCTAGAGGGACCTGTTTATCCCAACATGCTAGCAGATTTCTGGATGTTTGCGTCTCTGCACATAGATCCAGAGAGCAGAACTACTATAGTTTCTGAGGTTCGACATGCCCACATCAGAATCACTCCTTCCATCATCTCTAACTTGATGAGATGTAACAACTCTGGTGAGACCTTTGATGACAACAGCTTCAACATGACGACTCATCTTCTGTTGAGGACTCTTATGGACAACGATCCTTACAGCGCCAAAGTCATCAGGGTTTGGCATCAACTGCTCGTGGGTAACTTTCATCCACGAAACCATGATCAAAACAGCATCATGGTGGAGGACTTGGAATTTATCCTCTGTGCCCTTCGTGGGAAGAAAATCAACTTCCCCTTAATGATTTTCAAAGGGCTTGTCGAAGCAGTTTCTATGGCTGCTGCTCGCCAAGGGGCCGTAACGTGTCTTCCATATGGAAGGCTCTTGTCTTACATATTCCTCAAAAAGGGAATAGTAAGGAGGATGCGAAACTCTGGCTCCATGGACATGTTCGAGGCAGAGAGCTTGCCCCTGTTGCCCCTAGAAGGCTTAGACCAAAGGATCAACTAGGAGGTGTGTCATACCCCAATTTTTGACCTAAGATACCACCTCATATCATTTGCATATGCATCATTTGCATCTCTAACAAATTGCATAGCTTGTGTTTGCTACTTGTGACTCAGCAGGGTTTAATCAAGAAACCACTCATCAGTACAAGTAACAATCAACTAGGGTTTTGTTCTCCCTTCATTTCAAATGAATCATCTTCATCAACAATCAACATTTGGTCCTCAGAAATCCATCTCAACAGGCTCAGAGGCTCTGAACCGACCAGATTAGGGTTTTGACTGAAGATAGCATACTCCTGACTTTTGCTCAGAATTTGACCTAATGGCTTGGGACATGATATCAAGACCTCAAGTGCATCATTTTGACCTAATCCATTGGCTCATAACATCTTCTACACAAAGATTGATCAGACAAATCCTCAGATCAGGGTTTTGAACTATCAGGGACTGAAATCAGGGATCACATTTGGGAAACCCTAAAAACCCCCAGGAAGTCAATCAAAGGTTTCAATCATCCTCAAATAATCCCTATGACAATATACAATGGAAATTACATCTCAATTCAAGACCTACAGGCATCAATTTCATCAGGTCGACAATTAGGGTTTTTGACCTAATTCACTGAGCAACTGACTTTTTAATCAGGACATGGTGCCACAACTCAAACCATGGCTCAATATCCTCTAATGCTTCAATGTAATCCATTCATACTATTCATTTGATGAGGATAGCCTGTTTCACTTGAAATCTCAAGAAACGCGATTCGTCTGAAAAAGTCAACTGTACAAGATCACCATTGACTTTTGGGGAATTTTGGTCAACCATGACTTTTGAAGTTTTGAATCATCAATATATGATATGAGAAGTCATTTGATCAAGGAAAATCAAGAAAATCAATCAAGAATCAAAAGTCAAAAGTTTGACTTTTCATACTTAGAAAAATTTCTGTGTTTTTCAATGGTTTTTTCCAAACTTTGGAAGGGAATTTCTCAAAATTTCACCTACAAACTGAAAAAAACTTCCAACATGAAAGTTGTAGATTTTGATCCAATAAACAACTTTGACACATATAATTTTTTTCCATAAGATCAACCATTTAAGAGATATGGTGCTTCAAAGTTGGTACTTTTTGAAAACTTCACTTGAAATCTCATTTTTCTCAAAGTTCATGGATCTTTTTCACCCATTTCCTTAAAGGTCTTGAAGAAACTTTCAACTAGGGTTTTGAAGTATGCAACATGAGCTTTCCAAAATGTCCAAGAGCATGAAAAAATATGGAGTGTAGCTATGGTTTTGAATTATGCATTTAGTGATCATTTTCACTTGAATTTTCACCATTTTTCACTAAGTTTCAAGACTACATGACCTATAATTCAAGTGATGACACACCAAAGCAATGATTGAGAGATATTTTCTGGTTTAAGATCAGATAGGAAAGAGATAAGAAGCTTGGCCAAAATAACCATGGTTTAGTTACTTTAACCATTTGCATTTAATGTGAAAGATTCCATTTTATCTCTTAAGCCAAATCATCATTCTTGAAGCAACTTGCAAGAGCTCTTCATTCAGAATCCTTGACCTATAAATAGAGGTTCAAATCACTCTTCAATTCACACCAAAACCTCACAATTATAGGTTTTCTCTCTTCTTTCTTGAATTGCAAGTTTCATAGTTTTCAAAGAGGTAGAAAACTCAACCTCCAAATCATTGAAGTTATGGCCAAAGTGATGGTTCTAACAACTCATAAACATCATATGGGATGTGTTTGAACCACTCACACACCCCAAATCACCCCAAAACTCAGATTCACTTTTCAACCTCCATATGAACATCAAATGAGCCTTATCATGCCAAAATCCACACAAGCTCATTTCTGTCCAAACTAATGCTTCAAACACATTCCATATATCATATATGAGCTATACCAATCATCATCCATGACCTGAAACACCTCCATCTTCAAATTCGATTCACTCTTGAAGCTTATGCAGGTCGGGTACCATGGCTATGCTCAGATGAATTCAGATGGTTCCAAGCATCCAGACACCTTCCATAAGGTCCATTGAAGCTATCCAGATCATCAAACAACTTCTGTAACACCTCTATTGCAGAATTCGATTCTCAGTTGGCCGTTTTTGAAGGTAAGCTCTCTTGAACTTCAAACTCATACATACATGCATCATAAATGAAAAATTGAGTTGCTATCTTGTTTCTGCACTATCACTGATCAATAGCCCTCAATCAATTTCACAATTCATCAATTATACACGATTTCAGATTGAAACTCAGAATTAGGGTTCTTAGTGTTCATCACAAAATTGATCACCTTAGAGCAAAAATAAATGAAATTAAAGGTCATCATCATGTTCGTCGTGAAAAACCAAGTGGAATAGACCCTTTACCTGATCAAAACAACACAGATTTGATGAAATTCAAAATTCAGTTAGGGTTGTGTTCTTGGCGCGTTTTTGGTTTGGAAATTTCAAATATTTGTTTGAAAATATAATTGAATGGAAGCGTATCATAAACAAGCTGCACGCGCAGCTCAGTTGGTTGTTGTTTTGAGTAGTGAACCTCAGGGCGTGGGTTCAAGCCCTAGTGAAGACAAAACCTTATTTTTTGACACTATTTTTCTCTATTTTCTTCACAACTTCACCAATTAATTTAACCCATCAAAATAACTTATTTTTTCTTCATTTTTTAAACACTTCTTATTTAATATACATATTTTGACAATATCAAAAAAAATCACAAAAAAAGATTTATTTAATATACTTTTAATTAGGTTTAAAATGACATGTTTTTAGGTATTTTCAAATACTTTAAATATTGTTTTATTTGATTTTTTCAAACTTAATTACTTGTAAATATTTTTTGTGATCAAACCCTAATCACTTGGGTCTTAATTAAGCATTAAAACTTGTTTTCAACTTAATTAAGTTAATTTTTCTCATATTCAAATCGTTTTAAAACGAGCGATCGCGATTCTTTTCAAAACGATAAACCACTTCTTTTTGATTAAATCTTTTTAATTGATCAATTGATTTTCAAAACGAAGTGGGGCCTCTCGAATATTAGAGAGTGTAAGTCCCATTTCTTTTCTTTTTGTACAGTTTTTCTTCAAACAGAATAAACTTTTCAAACAAATCTTCAAACAGTTTTTCAAAAGCAAAACCTCGCGTCTGTAAATAAAAACAATCAACCATGTTTTGTAAATAAAACACGGGCCTCCACGTAGGTATAAGTCCCAAGCCCCTTTTGTACATACCCATTCCTGTACATGAAATTAGGTATTTCATTGTACACACACTGTTTTGTACATATCTCGATCAATTTGTTTTTTAACTTTGAATAACAAACCAAAAATGAAGGTTTTTTCTTTAAATCTTCCCAAAAATATACCATGGGCCTCCATGTAGGTATAAGTCCCAAGCCTTTGTAAATACCTGTTTACATAGCTTTGAATAAACTCAAGCGGACCTCTTCCCGAGTGTAAGTCCCGAGCCCCTGTGTATACAAATGGATCATGCTTACAGGTATATTTCCTTCATAAACTCCATTATATACACACTCTTTGTCATATATATACAATTGTTCATACCTGTTCATGTTTGTTAATACTTGTTCATGTTTGTTCATATGTGTGATATGTGTGCTTGTTCAACTTAGTACAACACTAGGTTCCCCATAGCCTCCTATTGGGCTTCGTGCAAAGAATCTCCACTAGTTTAGGTTAGGACATAGAGTATGGTTTCCCGGTGAAATCGCTCTAAGAGCTCAAACCAACTATACCATGCCTCCCCTTGGGCTTTGTACAAACGAGTGACCCTCCCATAGCCTCCTCTTGGGCTTACAATGCAAGGACCCTGGATTGTCCCTCCCATAGCCTCCTCTTGGGCTTACAATGCAAGGACCCTCGGATAGCCTCCTCTTGGGCTTCGTACAAGGACCCACGGGCTTCTTATAAGCATCCCCAATATCCAAATCAAATACCCTAGGAGATTAGACATTTATCATCTCTATGATAGGAGTATCTCTTCTATATCATCACAAACAATCAATCAAACCTTTTTTGCCACAAGGCTGGCTAATCAATCAAACTTTTTTGCCACAAGGCTGGCTAATCAATCAAACTGTTTTACCACCGTACTGGATGATTAATCAAAGTTTTTGTCACAAGGCTGACTTCATTGAAACTTTTGCCACAAGGCTGGCTGATTAATCAAAGTTTTGTCACAAGGCTGACTTCATTGAAACTTTTGCCACAAGGCTGGTTAAACAAAAACATCTTTATCATTCTAAGCACCCTAAGTGGCATGGCCCCGGGCTTATAATGAAAAGATTTTCAAACAAAAATCAAACAGATGTATGTGATGATATAGATTAGATACATCTAGCATTTAGACGACATTTGTCTATTTTCCTTTGCTTCCACTAGCATAAGTGGGAACTACGATTGCTCTGACTTTCTCAACATCCCTTTGAGAATACGTAGGCACAAGGTCGATCCTTGGCGAGCAAAACAAAACAACAAAAACCATTCAAACCTTAGCACCCGTAGACCCCGAGCTACAGATGCTCTGATTCCCTCTAAGGGATATGTATGCAGAGGATCGCGATGATCTTTGCGAGCATAATCAAACAAACACCTTAGGTCCCACCTATTTCACAAGAACCTCCACCATAACAAGAATGGAATAAATAAAGCAAAGAAACCTATAGAATACTATAGATACGTTGGGTGCTAATACCTTCCCTTCGTATAACCAACCCTCTTACCCAAGATCTCTCCCCCACTTTTAAGGTTATTGCAACTTTTTTCCTTTTCCTCTTTTGGAAACAATAAAAAGTTTGGTCCGTACAAAAGAAAAATCATTTTTTTGAGCACTCGAGCCCAAAGAAGGCATCAGGTGTCTCATCCCGAAAAAAGACAACGATTTTTCCCCGCGACAAGGTGGTTTAGTTTAGGTTTTTATTTGTTTTAGTTTTTTGTAACCTTCAATATTTTGGGAACCACCTTTTCTGTAATGAATGTACTCCTCTTAGTATTAATGGAAGATGTTTTGAAGTTTCTTCGTCTTCTTACTTTATTTGCCATGCCTGTTCGTTTGAACACAAAGCCATTTTGGTGTTAGTTCAACCATTTTGGCTTACGTAGTATACTTCAAATATCTACGTTTTTGTAATCTTTACTTCGTGCATGCTTGGTTTGTATCTCTTTAGATACTTCCCGTTTACTCTTAGGATCCTGCGGTCTTCTGCTAACTCTTCTATCTCGTAAGCCTTATTCGAAAATACTTTCAAGATTCGAAAGGGGCCCTCCCAGTGTGGGGACCATTTACCAAGTGCTTGATTCTTTCGATCTATAGGGAAAATAACTTTCCAAACTAAGTCATTATTGATAAAAGTTTTACCTTTCACCTTTTTGTTGTATGCTCTGGACACTCTTTCTTTTTGTCTTTTTATCATCTCCAATGCTCGAAGTCTGTCTTCGTCCAGGTCTACTAATTCATTCATCATCAACTCCCAATACATGTTAGGAGGGATTTCTGCCTGTCTTTGTATCCGAATTGAATGCAAATATATCTCAACTGGGAGTACTGCGTCATGTCCAAATGTCAATTGAAAAGGCATAGTGTTTGTAGCTTCTTTTGGAGATGTTCGACAAGCCCAAAGCGCTTGGTCCAGTGTTTTGTGCCAACTCTTAGGCTTTTTTCCCACATGTTTCTTTATGAGACCAATTATTATCTTATTCACTGCTTCGACTTGTCCATTTGCCTGAGCATAGTAAGGTGTAGAAGTAAGCAACTTGAAACCCATTTCTTGGGCAAAGTCTTGCATCTTTCGCCCAGTGAACACTGATCCTTGATCTGTAGTTATACTTTCTGGGATTCCAAATCTGTATATGATGTGTTTTTGAATAAACTTAATCACAGCCTCTTGGTCCACATTCGCCAGTGGTATCGCTTCGACCCATTTTGTGAAGTAGTCTATTCCTACTAGTATGTATCTTTGACCCTTAGAGGATTTAGGGTGAATTTCTCCAATTAAGTCTAGTGCCCAACCTCTGAAAGGCCATGGTTTTACTATTGGACTTAACTCATTTGCCGGAGCGTGTTGAATACCTGCATGTTCTTGACATTCTTGACACCCTTTTGCAAATTCTATGCAGTCTTTTAACATAGAAGGCCAATACATTCCATATCGAAACAGAAGCCATTTCATTTTGTGCCCCGCTTGATGTGCGCCACACGCTCCACTGTGTACATTTGAGAGAGCCAAATATGCTTCTGCTTCACCCAGACATTTCAACAAGACTCCTTTAGGAGTTTTCTTGAACAATTCGTTCCCCGTCAGGAAATATGACAAGGCTCTATACTTCACCTTTCTATCTGTGTCTGTTGAAGGATCTTTTAGATAGTTCACAATTGGGCTCCTCCAATCTGTGTCTGCCACAGAGTCTATATTTAATACTTCAAATTCCTCGTTGCTGGCGAAACCTAATTGTGAATTCTCCAAGTCACTTGGGGAAAGCTTGGTAGCCATTGCTTTTCCTCTTACTTCGATCAGTTCCTCTAATTTCTCTTTTGATACCCTATATCCTTAGGCTAACTGTGCTAGATCATTGGCTTCTTGATTCTTGGTCCTCGAGACGTGACTTCACTCCACATATTCGAATTTTTTAAGCAACCTATTTGCTATGACAAAGTACATGATCAAGTTTTTTTTGATGCATTTATATTCCTTCGTCAGTTGCTTAATCACTAATTCGGAGTCTCCTTTAATTTCGACTCTGGTTGCCCCCAATTCTAACAAAGCTTCAAGTCCAACAATCAGTGCTTCATATTCAGCTTCATTATTGGAGCATAAGGGACCTTCAATCTTGTACTTGAGCTTTGTTGGAATTCCATCAGGAGAAATTATTAGCATTCCAACACCAGTTCCCTCTCTATGAGTCGAACCATCGAATTATAGCTTCCAAGGTTTCAATTCTACATATTGTTGAGGGTTCTCAACCACTGCATGGTCAACAATGAAATCTGATACAATCTGACCTTTCATTGCCTTAAGAGGTTGAAATATCAGTGAGTACTCAGTAAGGGCCAAAGCCCATTTGCCAATTCGACTATGCAATATTGGTTTTGATAGCATATGTTTGATAACATCACAATGAGACGAAACATAAACATCAACTGGCTTTATATAATACTTAAGTTTGATACAAGATAAATATAAACAAAAACAGAGTTTTTCTATTGCGCTATACCTAGTCTCTGCATCATTGAGTACTCTACTTAAATAATAAATGGCTCTTTCGATGCCATTTTCATCTTCTTGCGCTAACATGCTGCCTATTGTATTGTCTGAAGCCGAAATATACAGGCGCATGTGCTTCTTCCCATTTGGGGGAGACAAGATTTGTGGATGGATCAAGTATTGCTTGATTTGATCAAAAGCTTCTTGATGTTCAGCACGCCATTCGAACTTTCCTTGCTTGAGTCGAAGTAGAGGGGAGAAAGCTTGCGTGCGTCCACTCAAATTAGATATAAACCTTCTCAAGAAGTTTATCTTCCCCAGTAAAGACTGCAATTCTCTCTTCGTGGATGGAGGCTTAGTTTCCATAATAGCCTTCGTTTTATTCTGGTTAATTTCTATTCCCTTTTTATGGACTACGAAGCCCAGGAAATCTCCAGCCTGCACAAAGAAAGCACATTTAAGGGGATTCATCTTTAAGCCATGTTTTCTCATTCTTTTGAATGATTGGCTTAGATGATCAAGATGATCGTAATCTGAAACAGATTTCACAACGATGTCATCTATGTATACTTGCATGAATGTTTCTATAAAATCATGAAATATAGAGTTCATTGCTCTTTGATAGGTTGCCCCAGCATTCTTTAAACCAAAAGGCATTACAACCCACTCATAGGTGCCTATTGCCCCTGGGCAACGAAAAGCTGTTTTAGACACATCTTCTTCTGCAATGAAAATCTGATTATATCCAGAATACCCATCCAACATACTTAGGTATTCAAAGCCTGCTGCTGAATCTACTAGCATTTCTGCCACAGGCATAGGATATTCATCCTTAGGATTCGCTGCATTCAGATCACGAAAATCTATACATACTCTTAACGAACCATTCTTTTTTATAACAGGTACAATGTTGGCAATCCATTCAACATACCTTGTGGTTCGGATGAACTTGCAAAGTAGAAGCCTTTCGACCTCTGCTTTAATCTTTGAATGAATCTCTGGCGCGAACCTTCTAGGAGTCTGCTTTATGGGCTTCTTCCCTTCCTTTATTGGTAACTTTAGTTCGACAGGTCTCTTCCTAAACCAGGCATCTCGTCATAGTCCCAAGCGAAACAGTCTTTGTTTTCTTTTAACAATTTGATGACTTTTGATTTCAACGCTGGGTCTAATTTCGCACTGACGTATGTTACCCTCTTTCGATCCTCGTCTCCAAGAATTACTTCCTCGAGTGGATCTTGGGCTAACATTTTTATGTTTGATGCCATTGGGTCCTTCTCGAATCCAAAGGGTTCTTCGTCGTAGATTGCGTCTAATCTTTGACTCGAATCTTCTCCTGAGATTTCTTCGACTCGAACTAAATCTTCAAGGGGTTGAGGGATCATGTGTATCCCAGAATCTGTCATTTCTTCCTTTCTTGGAACTGCATTAACCACCATATTTGATAGTTCGGCTTCAAGAGCCGTCTTTCTTTTGTTCTCGGCTATATAAGCCGAAATCTTTTCGAAGAATGAAGACTCAGACATCATCAACGTCATCATCCCAGCCTGTTGGCCGTATTGTTGGATCATGCTCTATTGGTGCGGTATCTTCTGGGCCGTCCATTATTTCTCTATTCCACTGGAATCCATTGGGGTGCAAAGATAAGTAATACAATGCATTCTTATTCGGGGT
Source organism: Vicia villosa (assembly GCF_029867415.1). Classification (NCBI taxonomy): domain Eukaryota; kingdom Viridiplantae; phylum Streptophyta; class Magnoliopsida; order Fabales; family Fabaceae; genus Vicia; species Vicia villosa. The sequence goes on along the minus strand of NC_081181.1, from coordinate 113,651,568 downwards.
GTATATATCTTCCGCAGCATGGCAAGGCCCTATGTTTGCCAAGTTCCTATCGAAGTTAGTTTTATTAACTTGATTAACTTCAGCCATGTAATAACTCTGATCCCCCTCAATATTTTCTACTATGCCATCTTCTCTCCAAATGGTTAACCTTTGATGCATTGTCGAAGGCACAACAACAACTCCATGGATCCATTCCCTTCCGAGCAAGAGGTTATAATTTGCTTTCGCTGGTATGACCATAAACATAGTTGGCCTGGTAACTGAACCCACCGTTAGATTTACTTGGACAACTCCCAAGGTTTGCCCTATTTTTCCTTCGTAGTTAGACAAAACCATATTATGTGGCCTTATATCAGTATCAAACATACCAATTCTTTTCAGCATGTATTGGGGCATTAGGTTCACCGCTGCCCCTCCATCTACCAGGACCTTATTAATGCCAACATTTTCAATCTTAGCCCTTATGTAGAGTGGTTTCAAATGATTTCGCATACCTTCATCAGGCCTCTCAAAGAAAGCATTCTGCTCTTCAACTGCACCATTGTTCAGCACATAGTAACACACAGGTCTGTGTTTCGCCATCTCTTCGACGTCAGCCTCTTCACAGTCTTCAACTTCAGTTTCCTGATTAAACTCATGAGGGAGTACGGACACAACATTGCAGTTGAGATTTATAGATGATACCCCGTCAGAGTCAAACTCATTTGTCATTCTATCATCTTCTTTCCAAGGGCTAGAATGCATCTTTTCCTCTTCTTTCTCATTTTCAGAATCGAACAATTTGCGTTCTACTGGAAGTTTGCTTGACCTTGCCCCCTGTGTTGGGACTTGGTTGCTACTAGATTCTCCGATTTCCCTCGGTTTGTATTCTCTTTGAGCCTTCTTCATCCTCTGGTGTCTTCTCCATTGGGATCTGGACATAGGATTTTTGCCTTTATAGTTCTCCAACCTGTACATCTCTCGATTTGAGGTTTGGAATTGTTTCCTATACGCCATTGCAGTCCTTCCCCCTTGGTCCCAACTTCGCCATTTGTTAGTCCTTGCACCAGCTTGCATCCATCTGTCCCTAGGTATGTCTGCAGGGACCTTGAATGTGACTCTTCGAGCTCTAGGATGTGGACTGTCAGGTCTCTTCGATGGAGTCCATATATCGAAACAATACAGGTTAGGACGAAGTCCTTGAGTTTCTCTACCCATATAGCAATACACCCTTTCGAATGACCGTGCCTGCATTTCGTCATAGACTGCTCCACATCTGGGACATAATGCAATTTCAGTGTTTTCCCTGTGGCATTTGACCAGGAAGCCCACCAAGCTTTCTTCCATCTTTGGGTATACCTTTAGAAAAGGATTTCCTCCTCTTCATGGCTGCTCCAATCTTTCTCGCAGGGCCCTTTCGAAGTTAGCCTGGACCCTTCGATTCAGCACGATCGAACATCTTGGACACATCCATTGTTTTCCGCCAGTCTTTTCATGGCAATTCCAGAGATAATCTTTTAGGGTCTCTCCTCTTGGCGGAATTTCAATATTTCCCTTTTGCCTTGTCAACCATTTTTCCAGTTCGTCTATTTCAGACAAAGGGCGTCGAACATTGACCATGTTAACAACTGCTGGGGGAACTTCAGAAATCTGAATTTGTTGAAGTTTCGCCCTAAGGTCCTCAGTGGCCTCGCTGGTTTCTTCTTTCAAAACTTCAATCATCTCTGTTTTGGAGGATTCTTCAACATCAGTATTGAAGACTGTATTGTTAGTTAGGCCTTCAGTAGCCTCCTTTCCAGTTGACATCTTTTTCGGTTCAGCAACTTCGACTTCAGACACCTCTACCATGTTGACATCAAGTGGTTCACACAGGTTAGTGTCAGCAATGTTCAAGGGGTTTGTGTCGACCTTCATGTGGCTTTTGGCCTTATCAGCAAATTTCAAACGTCCATCTTTGATAGCATTCTGAATTAGATCCCTGAAAAGAAAACATTGTGAGGTTTTATGGCCTAAAAAACCATGATATTTACAAAAACCTCTCTTCTTCCATTGTTCTAACGGAGGAATTTTAGAATTAGGAGGCACTATCATTTGGCCATCTTTCACTAGTAAATCAAATATTTCGTCACACTTAGTGACATAGAATATATAAGTTTTCTTAGGAAATCTGTTGCACCCCAAAATTTGCCCTCTTTATTTGAGCTATAAGTTATTAATGACGTTTATTTCGTCATTCAAAAAATTGAAGAAAAATAATAAAGAGTTTTCATGGGTTTAAGAAGAAAGGCGTGAAAAATGGTTTAAACAGTAGAAATACGAGAAAATTCGCAAGTCATATTTGGGGAGGTGATATGAGCTAAGTTCCCGCGGTGCCCTGACCGTTTCGACGATATCTACAACTTTCGTGTTCGGCTCGGAAGCCAATTCTTTGAGGAAGGTCGTCAAATTTGCAAATTATTTGAGATTTCACAGTGAAAAACAGTGCTGAATGTAGGGTTTCGGACCTCGGAAAATTCATATCTCCCAATCCGCTCGTCGGATTCACTTGAAAATTTAACTGGAGCTCCGTAACATCATTACCAAGATTTCATATGTTCGGACCGAAGGCCAATTATGCACGGGAAATTCCCATAATTTTAAGGATCGTCGCATTGTTTCGGTGAAAAGTGTGTTTTCGAGTATGTCGCGCCTAGTTTGAAAATTCATAACTTCTTCGATTTTTATCGTATGAAGTCCACTCTGGAGGCATTTTCTTGGAAATTTTGTTAGCTTTGATTCTTCGTCACACATGCCTGCTCAGATCCTGAGCCAAAGATAGGGTTTTATCGAGTTCTTTGAGCGGTACTCACAAAATTCTGCACAGTCGCACCAGATGAATCGGCGTTTCTCGCCATTCAAATGTGCGTATTTTCTTCATCGCTTCTCGGATTAAGGTATTCTCGCGGCAATGAGTCACGAATTTGGTCATCTTCACAGTGGCATTGGTTTCGCTCCGGAATTCAGAGCCGAACCGAGTTTCCTTAAAAAACGAGCCAAAATAAGACGCACCGAGGGCAATTTGGACATTCCACGTTGACAATATATAAACATTTTGCTCTTCACAAATCGAAGGAGAAGTCTCATAATTTCAATCCACCAAGTTTCTTCACAAACACTTTCTCCCAATTCTCTCTCAATTCTCTTGAATCAAAACCACAAATTACATAAAACTTCCATCAATATTCATCAATTTTCTTCAAGAATCAAGAACAACATGGATTGAAGATCAAGGTTTCAAGTTCGAATTTCTCTTCCTCTCTCCTCATTGAGTCGCGCGCCCTCTCTTTCTCTCACTCCGGATTTCGTTTTCGAATTGCGTTCGCGTTTGTGTCGTGTTCGCGTTCGTATCGTGTTCGTGTTCGCACTTCGGTTAGATCTTCATCCGGTAAGCTTTCGGATCTTGAATTAAGTGCTTAATTGTTGATCGTTATATGAATTTAGATCTAGATCCTTATTTTGTTCTTGATTTGTGGATGATTGATTGTGATTGATCGGTGAATTTGTTTGTTTTTGCTCAAAGCGATAATGTTCATGTGAATTGTGGTTAGATTCGATGTTATTGCATATAATTGATGATCATTGTTGATGAATTGTGGTATTCATGTTCGTGTCTATGATTTGTTGATGGATTCGTGTGCATAATTGTTAAGGTTCATGTATGTTACTTGTGTCGCACTTGTTAAGTGCCAAAATGCAGTTATTTTGTGTTTGTAAATAGTGGCACTTATCGATACTTTTTGTTAATACCGTTTGAATAATTCCCCGTTTTTATGTATATTTGTATCGTTTGTGTTTTGTTACGTTTTCGTGTAAATGTATATCGTTTGATAGTTTTGTTGTCTTTTTGTAGGTATTTATGTGTGTTCGAAGCTTTGAGGAATAAAGTGTCGAAGACACGGCGGCGAACACGCGATTTTACCAATTCATCGGCGGACAAGGCTCAAAATAAGGATGATCAAATTCATCAATTTGGTTGCAATTTGTTCATTGTTAGATAGAGCATGGAATAAGCTTTCCAACGCTTCGAACCGGGCGCAAATCGGAGTTACGGTTCTCAAGTTATGACCAAAATAAGATTTGCTGTTCTGTTGAGCGCGCTAAGCGGGCTTGACCGCGCTAAGCGGGCTCTGGGAGCATTTTTGACCCATTTGGCAGAAATTTGGGCGCTTAGCGCGGGTTTTTGGCGCTAAGCGCGGTCTGGCGGTCTAAGAAAAATAAAAAGCAGCCCGCTTAGCGCGCTGGGCGCGCTTAGCGCGGTCTGCGACTTTCAGACTTGTATATATGTTGTAAAAACACTTTTTTAGGGTTTTTTATCATCCATTTCCCCCATGGAGTGGCTCTGGTCCAATTTTGATAGTTTAGAGGCTTAGGAAACACCATTGGGTGCGACGTCATGTGGATTGATCATGGATCTGTCTCGATTTCATTGTACCGGTGAGATCTTTCCGGTTCATCTTCTCTCTTCCCTTTGTTTCATTCCAATGGTGGGTGTTGTATGTATGTTTCTACTCTTATTGTATGTATATTTGTGGATATTGGGATCGTTTATATATTCGCTTTACAAATCATCATTGTTGTTGTTCTTGATCTTTTTGCTTAAATGCCCTGGATTTGTGGTGTTGTAGACATGGGCATCATAGATCTTGATTAGGAATGATAACTGTTAGTTTCTGGGTTGCAGACATGGATTTAGGACTAACAATCGTAGTGGGTATCGAGTCTAATGCCTCCGTGTTGTTTGTGTCGGTGGAGAAATCGCTGATGTGAATAGTACGGTTGAGCTTTCGTCGGTGTTGCAGACATGGACACCGATGTGGCATCTCGAGTGATGCCAGGTGATGTTGATGCGTATTGTGAGTGTCGAGCGACAGATCTTCAGATTTAAGTATTCGACGGGTAGAACGAAATGCAATTCCATAACTATTTCTCTTAGACTATTGAGATTGTTTATCTGCTTTTATTTACTCTTTCCGCATTTACCTTTCCGCACCAAATCATGAAACTTAGAACGCGAGATAGTCGAACGGCAGTTTTTCTCAACCAATCTCTATGGACTACGATACGATATAACCTATATCACCCGGTAATAAATAATACCTATTACTTTTTGCTTGCCGCTTTACCGCATCAACAGCACTCAAAGTGTTTGTACAAATGCATGCGGTGAATTTTTGCTTGATAATTTGCCTTGTTTGATGCTTGAATCATGATTTGAATATGTTGTGTAGCTTGAGCACTATCACATGTGTAAATACTTGTTGCCATTGTTGCATTTATATGATTGTTGGTGATGATATTGTAATTGTGGTTTGGTTGGCGTGTCGCTTGCGTGCTTTGCTCTTAACACGTTTCGTGTTGATGTGTGGTGGTGTTTAGGCCTTACTTCCATGAGCGTTTCGTTGTGTATAGCATGTAATTTGATGTGCGTTTGTGCTTAATTTTGATTTGGCTCGGTTTTGGATTGAGTGCGAATGGCTCTGAGGCTTTAAAAATGCATAAAAACCTGTTTTTTTACAGCAGGAACCGGGTTGTCCCAGGCGGGAACCGGTTCCCAATCAATCCAAAATGCTAATTCTCTGGCTTTTTGTACCAGGAACCGGGTTGTCCCTAGGTGGGAACCGGTTCCTGCGTTGTTTTTTCCCCTGTGCTTTTGCGTCAGGAACCGGTTCGTCCCAGCCAGGAACCGGTTCCCAGCTGTTTGAAATATGCATGCCCCTGTGTTTTTGTACTAGGAACCGGGTTGCCCCTAGGGGGGAACCGGTTCCCAGTTTACTCTGTTTGGCCAGGTTCTAGGTTTTAGTACCAGGAACCGGGTTGTCCTGGGCAGGAACCGGTTCCTGTGTGCAATTTTTGTGTTTTCTTTTCTAACTTCAGTCTTGCATAACTTTTTACTCGTAGCTCCGATTTGCACGTTCTTTATATCGACGGAAAGCTTATGAGACGTACTATCTAGCTAGATACTTGGTTTTCATTAATTTGTAGATCCTTCATGTTTTATTTCTCTTTGATGTTGCATTGTCCCTTTCATGTTTACATTACTTGTCCGTTTCCTTTCGCTTTGTAGTAATAACGCAATTCCGATTGCGATGTTTGTTATCTCTAACTTGTGTGCTAGTGTGCAAGGTTTTTGGATAGTCACCGACCAGCGCTTATTGCTTGAGTGTTCCGCTTCACTTGCGGAACACGGTTTTCTTCGCTCGCATCGTGCTCTCATCTTAGAGACACGATTCTTTTACTTTATACCTGCTTGTTTGGTTTGCTTGTTCCTCTTGCAGGTGTATTGTGATTGTGCTCCACGCGCATGTCGACCTTTGCGTGCTTTCATGGCTGTTGCACCCCAAAATTTTCCCATTTATTTATTCCCCCAATTGGCCCCACCTTATATTCATGTGCATACCTCATGTAGGACATTCATCCACTTCATTCATTCATATCACAGTTACTGTTCTAGAAAATTAACAAAAGAGGCTGCGGTTGAGAAAATCTCTTGGTTCAGAAGAAAGGATCTAAAGTCTGATTATAGAGGATTATTTCCATCAGCATACTCCTAAAATCAGGGTTTTATTCTCTCCGAGTCAAAGCTCAGGTTAAAGGATACAAATCTTAGGTTCATCAGGGTTTTCAAAGTGAGGTTTTGACCAAAGTCAACCTTGTTGACTTTTTGGTCGAAATTTAATCAGGAGTTGATTTTTAATGTGAAGTATGGGTGCATTGAAGAAATATCATTCATTGGAGCTTCTTCGGCCGAAATTTGATTGGAAATTGGTCCCGAAATCGATTAATCGGGAAATTCATCTGAAATCAGAAAGATCAGGAAAAGTTGACTTCTGTGGTCAAAATCAGGGTCAAATGTCAAATATTGACTTTTGGTTGAAAACTGATCAAGAAAAGTCAACAAAATGAATAAAATCAAGGAAATGCAAAAGTTACCAAAATTGGAAAGTTAGGTAAAAATTGAAGTGGCCATAAATGGAAAGTTCTAAACTTAGAAAATTCTTGAAAGGTTGAAGATTTGGTTGACTAGCTCACTTCATGCAGATATTGCACGCATCTCAAGACATTTTTTCAAGAAAGTCTCAACATGAAAGTTGCTCAAATCATGGTTCTTTACAACTATCTAGTTGGAAGCTTTCTTATTTGAGGCCTGGTTAAAGAGGTAAAAAGATGGGAAGTTGGAAGAAACACACTGAAACTATGTTCAACACTTAGAAAATTTTGAGAATTTGAAACTTGTCAAGCAGCGGACTTTGATCCCGGTTTACACGCATTTCTAGGCCTCAATTCAAAACAAGGTCAACACCAAAAATGTTCATTTCATAGCCCTTTACAATATTGTAGTTGGAAATTTTGTCAAAAGAGGTATGGATCAAAAGATACGAAGGAGAGAAGTTTGAAGAATTACACTTGTGCAAGTCATATTGCTGGGCACAAATCGAGGGGCACGCGTGAGCAATTTATCAAACACGTGGTGGGCTATCTTCAGGTCCATATTTAAGGAAATAGAAACAGCCATTTGATTCAAGAGTGGTGTGTAGCTACTCCTTGCCATGTGTTCTCTCTAATGAGCCATGGATGATAAATTTCAAGTATATAGTGAGCAAGATATAAAGTCACAAAGCCATGTCCTCGTCTAGTCATGTTTCACCTAAGTTCTTGAGGCTAAGCCGAGGCACGCGCGCGCAGAGTTTTGCAGCAACAATGCTATGAGTTTGGGACCAGTTTTCTCACATTTCTAATCATCCTTTAGAAAGCTCCCAAACATCAAATCTCTAGTCTTACATGCCCTCTTTAAATTGAGTCTGAAAATGAGTTGTGTTGTGAGCTATGGCAAGAGCTGCATGGTTTCAAAGTTAGCATCGTGGTTGGCTCAAAAACGCATAAGTTCAGCAGCACACCAATGTGTTATTACAAGGCCATGCATATTTTCTAAAACAAAAAGTAAGAAAGAGACTTTCCACAAATGTGAACAACTTTCTTCTTAAGATTCAAAAGGCCCACACCAGCAAAATACAAACTATGCATCACCACTCCATGCTATATAAACACCAAGCATTCATCACTCTTGGACCACGATTTTTCCCCTTCACTCTCTCCAACTTCACACTTCATACTCCTCCCTCATCTTTCTCCTTTCTCTCTCGTCTTTCTTTCTCTCCACCATAACAAACCATAACAAACTCTCTCTCCACCTTCAACGAACCATCATCTTCATCATCCACCACCTCTCACCACCGTAACTAACTCCCTCCGATCCGTAATCACCGCCACTGCTCATCTTTCATGGTCCAACCTCCGCCATCACTGCAGTGACTACCGCGCCTCGGTAGTTGTCAAGATCCCATGGATTACAGTGTTTAACCGGAATCTTCGTCATCGTTAACGCGTTATTGCAAATCCAAAGCAAGGCACACGCTAAGGAGTGTAAGGATCTCGAAGTTTTTCCGAAGATTTCAATCCAAGATTCAGAACAAGTGAGTACCTAAAACCTTCTCAGCATCTTAGATCACATGCGGTAGTTCATGCATTCGGTTCATTTATCTTGAAGCTTGCAAGTTCTGATTCATATTAAGTCTTGAGGATGTATGTTTTCATTGAATGTTATGGTTATACTTGAATATGCGTGAATCTTGATATTGCGTGTTCGTTAGCGTATGTTTCGATAGATGCTAGAGGTTAAGATTGAACACCACTGTGTTTGCGACTGTGTGATGTATTATATGCGTGAATCTTGAACTCGTTCGTTATCGTGAAGTATGAAATGTTTGGATGTTTGAACAGTATATCTGAATTCTATGTTTCATGAAGATCATTAGTGCGAAGTTACATTGCTGTTGGTGAAATTTCATTAAGGTAGGGTTTCGTATTCGCTTTCGTTTTGTATGATAGAGAAAGATTTAGGTAAAACTAAGGCCGGATCTGTGATCAGCGGCGAAAACCGAGTCAGAATACGTGAGCTTTTTCCGTTTTCGGTTGTTTTGGCGGCGAAGCGACGGCGGAGCGAAGTGAAGAAGATGACCGGAGCATCTCCGGCTCCAGTAGGTTTAGGTGGAGGTAGATTTTGTTTTTATTAGGTGGCGCGTCGTGGTTGGCTTAATTTCCCAGCTTTTGGCTATTTTGTTTTATTCCAATCATTTAGTGTCAAGGTGGCGCAATGTGATTAGTTAAGGCTCCCTTTTTGTCCTATTATACTTAAAACCATTTGTGACCAATTGAGGTGTGATATGCTGCATGTTGTCACGTTTTTTATTAGGACCACACAAATATGTGATAAAGTGCTGACATAATAAAATGATAACAAAATGTGAAATAATGTGAAGTGTGATCTGGGCCACGCGTGTGGGCTTTGTTACTTTTTGAATTATACCCTTTATCTCTTAATGCACCCATATGTTTCTGGATTGGGCTGTAGCGCTATTATTCTCCCCACCCCCTGAATCAGGCCCAAATTGTTGTTAACATGGACTTTAGTTCATTTGGCTTTTACTGATATACCCCTCCTGTTGATATATAAAAATATAAAAATTAGTTTTCTCTCTTTTATTCTTTTTTGCATACTAATTGTTTTTTTTGCTTAAATAAAAACATGACAAAATATATTTTTTCTTAACCAATTAGATTTTTAGATTCCATAGTTTTTTTTAGATTCTTAATTGTTGATTTTTCTTGAATCGTGATTGGTTCATAAATAAAAAATACATAGTCTTTTAGTTTTAATCCTAAAATAGCTTTGACATGAATAAAAATACAATTGCTTGTGAATACTTTCTTTTTTAGTTTAGATTTTATTCTCTTGTATTTTGTGAGTATCTTCTATATTTTGTGAAATGTCAAAAATGCCCCCCCTAGTTGTTAAAACAACTCTTTTTAGTTAATCTCCTTTAGATTTAGTTTAGATTTTAAATAGGAATTAGAATAACATTAGGCTTAGAAAATAGGCTAGCCCCCCTCTTTTTCATTCTTTTTCTTTTCAACCATAAAACATTTAATAAAAATACTTGAATAAATTCCCCATAAAAAATACAAAGAAAATACTTAAAACATTAATAAACAAGTGAAAATCTTAAAAAGGGAATGGAAGCTTGAACACCCCTTGCTTTAGGGAATGTTCGAGTGCTTGGATCTCCCTTGCTTTAGGGTCCCATTCAGGCGTAAGTTCTCAACTTCTAAAAAACACAAACCATAGAGTAACTCGAGTTTCCCTTGCTTTAGGGATTTCCTCGAAACGCTCAAACTCTCTTCTATCTCTCGCCCTTGTGGCATTCTTAAGAACATGTTGAATCCATTCCATAATTAGGCGTATAAGTCTCCAAAGGTCGAGCATCGTGGAGTGCGACTTTAACCTCTGTTCAACTAAAAAACACAAAAACATAGAAAATCTTGAGCCGAACTACGGTCGCTCTGATTCCTGAAAAGGATACGTAGGCATTGGGTCGCGAGGCCTAAGCGAGCACACTTGTAAATAATTCCTTCTTTTCCCCGTATTTCTTTTTGCATGCATTCGCATTTAGGTTTTAGACATAGATACACACCCTTTAGAAACAAACATAGGTGGATACCATCGAGTACGATGGGCGTGAGGGGTGCTAGCACCTTCCCCTTGCGTAACCGACTCCCGCGCCCTATTCTCTGGTCGAAAGACCTCGTTCTTGTTCTGAGTTAGGTTTCATGGTATTCCTTTCCCTTATGGGATAAATATATTAGTGGCGACTCTGATTCCATTTTTCGCGGTAGCGACAGCTGGCGACTCTGCTGGGGATGTTGCTAGACCTATTGCGGGTCCATTCTTAGCGAGTCGATCCTAGCCTGCGTTTGTTTGTTTATTTACTGGGTGTTTACTTGTTTTATGTCTATACCTTGTATATATGTTTGCATGCATATTCTTTGCCTGCATATCATGTTTATTTCTGTTTGCACATCATGCATATGGATTATATTTTGTGTTCCCTGGGGTCTTCTGTTCTGTTTTGCAGGTGGGGGGTTTGTATGAGGTAAAAGGCCCACTACCCAGGCCAGTGACACATAGGATTAGCGTGGATGCTCATGTTGACTCCCGTGGCCCTTGCTACGATCGAGTTCAACATGGGGTACCACAACTGGGCGAGGTTCTTTCATGGAACACTGTGTCTGGCACCCTTGCTGCCTCAAACACTTTGTACCCCATGGGAACTGTAGACCCTAGTGACCATTAGGGACCACCTGTCCGTGTCTAGAATTCATACCCGTGAGTTTGGGGTGGGACAGGATACTGGCCTTCATCATACCCTGATTTCCATTTTGCAATCTGAAGCCGGAATTTTGAACCTGCTACATTCAGTATTACCCAGTTATTCAGAGCTGCGAGGGACATTCAGTCTCTCACTACATCACACACATGACACATGACACATCATGCTATTGCATCCACCTCACTTCATTCGTGGAGAATCCTAAAGTCTATTTCCAAAAGAATGTACATACTTTTTGCAAAAAAAAAGAAGAAAAGAAAAGAAAAATAAAAGAAAGAATGAAAAGACTTTAGGATCCTCCCGATGAAATGCATTCCGTCATATCATTTAACACGCATGTTCATTTATTTTTCAGGAACTTTTGGCTTTGTCTCCGACCAACACATGGACCCACCAATGAAGACTGGTAGACGCAACCCCTCTTATTCTTTCCTGAATCCGAATCTGGATTCCCTTGGGTGTTTAGCAAAGAAGATTACGCCAGATGAGTCAACCAATTTCCGAGAAAAATATGGGTACATTCTGAGTCTTCTCAAGATGCCGTTCACTAAGTACGAGCAAGAAGGAGTTCATACTTTGCTTCAGTTCTATAATCCTTCCCTTCGCTGTTTCACGTTCACCGACTACCTCTTGGTCCCAACATTGGAAGAGTATTACCTATTTCTTGGCGTTCCTATAAAGAAGGAAGTACCATACCATGGCGCCATGAAGGCCCCTGATTCCTTTGAAATTGCTAAGGCTCTTTATTTGAGCAAATCGGTCGTGGAAGCAAATCTCACTAAGAAGGGAGGAGGCTTTGGTTTTTGCATGGAGTTTCTGGTCAAAAGGGGTTGTGAGGCTGCTGAAGCAAAGGAATAGGACACATTTAGGGCTATCTTGGCTCTAAGTATATATGGCATCGTGTTTTTCTCAGACGTTCCTAACTTTGTTGACATGAATGCAATTCATATATTCATCTTGCAGAATCCGGTTCCTACACTTTTGGGGGATGTTTATCACTCCATTCATCACAAGAATGGTCAGAAGGGAGGTAAGGGAGGTCTGGTTAGATTCTGTGCTCCGTTGTTATACCGATGGTTCAGGTCACATCTGCCTGAGCGCGGCGCTTTCGTTGATAGTAGGCACACATCTAAGTGGGCTGAGAGGATTATGGGGCTGAGGGCTAAAGATATTGTCTGGTATAATAAAGCTTTAGAAGACATGGAAGTTGTTATGAGTTGCGGAAAGTTCAAGAACGTACCTCTTATGGGCCTTAGAGGTGGAATCAACTATAATACCGTCCTGGCTAGGAGAACGTTTGGATACGCTTTTGTAAGTCCTCCCGAACAAACAGAGATTGCTGAGAATATTTTTATCATTCAGCCACTGACAGTGGGCAGATGGCAGAAGTTGTACAAGCCTGGAAGAGTATTTGTTGGAGAGATAAGAAACATTTTGGTCAGCGAGACTGTGCTACTTATGAGGATTATACTAAGTGGGTCGAGTCTGTGGTTGCTGTTCAAGGGATGCCTTTCCCTCCTAAGGACCCTTTGTACCCTCCTGCTGGTAAACAACCCAACATTGTTTCCATGCCCCGTTACAACCAAACTGTGGAAGAGAATCGGAAGTTGACTGAACAAATGGAAACAATGCAAGTTAAGATGAATACTGATAGGCAAGAGAAGCTTTCTGCTCTTCACGAGTTGAAAATGAGAGAAATAGAGCTTGAAGAATTGTATGCTAGAGGGAGCACTTCTCAGAAGAGGCCAAGAATGACTGTGAATTCTAAAACTACTGAAACCCAAGAGAAGAAGATAAAGGAACATTACGAGGCTCAGTTGGCAGAATTGACTAAAAAGCTCCAGATTCAAACTGAAAATGCCAATTCAGAGAAAACTCGTCGCAAGAAAGCAGACAAACTCTTGTTCGATCGCCAAAGTACCATAGAGAAGTGTTATGAAGAGATCCGAAAGCTGAAGGGTCAGATAAGAGAAAAAGACCAGAGTAACGCCCAAACTCAAGAAGAAGCTAGGTATTGGGAGGTGAAGAATCGCCACATGGAAACAATGCATTTCAGAAAAGACCTGCTGATTCAAGAGATCATTAAGAGGCCAACCCGTGCTGAGACCAAAAAGCTCTTTGAAGAAATGAAGACCTGGAGTGATAAGAACATTGGAGAGAGTCCCCTCCGTCATGTAGACATGGGGGATCCCGCTTAGTGATGACTTTGTTATTTGGACCACCACCAGACTTGTTGGATGGGGTTCTTAGTTCCATTTATTTGTTTTGTTGGCTCATGAGAGCGGATTGATTTGTGATTCTGATTATGTCAAGAACTTGGTTATAAATCTAATGGAGTTTTCTTATTCATTTTTGGTGGTATCTCAGTTCCCTCTATTATTTTGTGTTGTTGGTTTGAGACAACGCTAAAGTTTCCTAAAAATAATAGAACATGACATATCCATGCACACATGCACTTCATGCATTCATACACATGACAGGTACACCAGATGGTTTTCTTGCTTAACTGATCAGGTTTTCTCTTTCAGCAATTGCACCTCCACCTACACATCGCTACTACACCAGGGCTAATCACTCACTGCAAATGGATCAGTTAAGGGACGATCTTATCCAGATGAGAACTCAGGTCACTGCTCAGATGGCTCAGTTCATGGAAGTCATGCAAAACATGGCTGATCGCCAAGAAGAACTCAGAATCAGGATGGACACAGTTGCTCAGGTTGTCGCGGATCCCTCGCAAAGAAATCCTGCTGATATTCGTGTCAATGGTGAACCTGCGATCGGAGGACCTGGTGTAATTCCTCCTGCTGCTAATCAAGGTAATCCCCGTGGGCCTCCCCAGCCTACTCTTGAAGGACAGACCACACAACAAATCAGAAGGGCTGCTGCTATCCCCGTGTTGGAAGAGGACCGACACGAGGATTTGTTTCCTGAAAGTGAATGGGGATTCCCACAGGATGCTGGAAGAATGTTTAGAGGTTTGGAAGAAAGGATGAGGGCAATGGAAGGCCAAGGATTGGGCATGGATATCAATGACTTGGGTTTAGTTCCTGGCGTCCGTGTGCCACCGAAATTCAAGGTACCCGACTTCGAGAAATACAAGGGGAACACTTGTCCTAAGACACATGTCCGAGCTTACTATCGCAAAATGCATGTGTACTCTGAGGATGAAGGATTGTTGATGCACTTATTCCAAGATAGCCTGACTGGGGCATCCTTGGAATGGTATATGAGGTTGGAAAGAGCTAATATCCGAAGTTGGATGGACCTAGTCGATGCTTTCATAAAACAGTATCAATATAATGTTGATATGGCACCGAACCGTACTCAGTTACAGAATCTTGCCCAGAAAGCTAATGAGTCCTTCAAAGAATATGCGCAGAAATGGCGCGAGTTGGCGGCTAGAGTCCAACCACCTATGCTGGAAAGAGAGATGATGGACATGTTCACCAACACTCTGGAGGGCCAATACTACTCCGCCTGCTCTGCATCCTCAAGTTTTGCCGAGTTGGTTATGATTGGTGAACGAATTGAAAGTGGAATTAAGGCTGGTAGAATACAGAATCCAAGTGCTGCTAGTTCCTCCTCTGGGGCTGGTGGAAAGAAGCCATATAATGGGTTTGCTAAGAAAAGAGAAGGTGAAACGAGTGCTGCTTACTATGGAAGTGGCAGAAATCAGGCTCATCAACAAGTAGCCGCTGTGACTATCCCGAATGCTCCCTTCCAACATCAACAACAAGGGTATCAGCCGCGTCAGTACCAACAACGGCCGAAATTGCCAGAAAGAGCTTTTGATCCGATCCCAATGACATACGCACAAGTATTGCCATATCTCCTCGATTTGAACTTGGTCCAATTGAGGACTTTGGCCACTCCTGCTAAGTTGCCTGCCAATTGGGATGCCAATGCAAGATGTGAGTTCCACTCGGGGTCACCTGGACATAATATTGAAAACTGTAAAGCGTTGAAGCATAAAGCCCAGGATCTTCTCGACTCTAAAGCCATCGAGTTTACTCCTACTCAAGGACCTAATGTTGTTCAGAATCCTATGCCTCCCCATGGAACCCATGCGGCAAATGCTATTGAGGTTGTTGAAGACACTCACCCGGTTAAGGATGTGATCGAATTGGGTTCATTGTTGCCATTATTGAAGAAGGAATTGTTGAGGATGAGTCTATACGCTGGTTGTGGAGAATTCTATACTAATTGCATGGTCGCTTCATCAGTTTGTGATAAGGTGGAAGATGGGATTCAACAGTTGATGGATAGTGGGTATCTACAGTTTGAGCGTGTGCGACGTCCTGAAATGGTTGAAAACGCAGTTAATGTGGCATCTATCCCGTATACTCCTGCCAAGATTCCAATTCCTGCAAGAGCACCTCCTTTGGTTATTACACTTCCTGGTCCCGTCCCATATAACAGTGAAAAAGCAATCCCATGGAATTATGGAGGAGAAGTTTTCTACCAAGGGGCCAAGTATGAGGTTAAAGCGCCGGTTGAGAAAGAAGATGTTGATAATGTTGTGGGCATTGGAAGAATGACGAGAAGTGGTCGTATTTTCAATCCTCCCCAGAATACTCGCGATGACAATGCAGAAGCTTTAGCTCAAGCAAAAGGTAAAAGAGTAGTAGAAGATGCAGTAGATCAAGGGCAAAGCTCTAATTCCGATGATACTGTGGCCAAAGAGATGGAAGAGTTCCTAAAGATCATCAAGAAAAGTGAGTATAAAGTGGTTGACCAACTGAGTCAAACTCAATCAAAGATTTCGATCTTGCAGTTGCTCTTGTGTTCGGAGACACATCGAAACGCTTTGTTGAGACTCTTAAGTACTGCTTTCGTCCCTCCAGAGATCTCAGTAAATCAACTCGAAGGAGTGGTGTCAAACATCAATGCTGGTAATGGATTGGGGTTCACTGACGCTGATCTGCCTCCTGAGGGCAGAAACCACAATAGAGCTTTGCATATATCGGTGGAGTGTAAAGGGACTATGTTATCACGTGTTCTCGTGGATAATGGATCTTCTTTGAATGTATTACCGAAGTCGTCTTTAATGAGGCTAGACTATTCAGGTGTTGAGATAAGGCCGAGTGAATTGACGGTGAGAGCCTTTGATGGCTCGAAGAGATCAGTATTTGGGGAGGTTGACTTACCGATAATGATAGGCCCCCAGCTCTTCACTATTACTTTCTTTGTGATGGATATCCACCCATCTTACAGTTGTCTCCTGGGACGTCCATGGATCCATGCTGCTGGGGCCGTGACTTCTACATTGCATCAGAAACTCAAATTTGCCACCCAAGGAAAGATAGTCACAATATGTGGGGAGGAAGAACACGTAGTAAGCCATCTTGCGTCCTTCAGGTATATTGACGTGGAGGGAGAGGTCCACGAGACGCCGTGCCAAGCCTTTGAGGCTGTCCAGACTATCAAGATCCCTTATGTTGAAAATAAGAAGTTGGGGGCTCCCATGTCTTCACTAAAGGAAGCTAAAGCTGTGGTTGAATCTGGTCATCCTGAAGGATGGGGCCGAGTCTTGGATCTACCAATCAAGCAGGATAAAGGTGGGATTGGATATCAGTTGGGTCAGAGTTCATCTAATGAGGCCTCCAAGAAGCCCAGAACCTTCGTTCCGATCAAGTTCTCTAGTGCCGGTATCGTCAAGGATCATATTTGTGCTGCTGATGATGATATGGATAGCGATTATGACATCGAAGAATGGATCAGGCCGTGTGTCCCAAGACAGAAGCTTCTCAACTGGTCGTCCGAGGACATCATCTCAATTGCTTCTGATCAAGAGTAATACTGTCTGTTTTTGTTTATCATACAATAATTCCTGTGTTCTGCCCAAGACACAGTGAACACATGTAGGGCATCATTTGTTGTTTTTCAATGTTAAAATCATTAATAAAAGGACGTTTTTGCATTCAAATATTTCGCTCCCTGTCTTTCATTTTTACTTTTACATTTGCTTTAAACAAAAAAAAGGTATATATAAATGGTAACGTTTCTTATTCATAATCATCCCTCCATTCTAAAATAAAGCATAAATCATAATCCATGCAGATCCACCTCTCTTCCAGATTCTATTGATAACGATCTTGCTATGCCTCGTTATGACTTCGACAATCCTATCTACACCGCCGAAGAAGGGGATGAAGAAGATTGTGAGCTCCCCGACGAGTTGGCCAGATTATTGAAACAAGAAGAGAAAGTGATCGAACCGCATCAAGAGCCTATTGAGACGGTGAATCTTGGCACCGAAGAGATGAGAAGGGAAGTTAAAATAGGGGCTTCTTTGAATGAGAATATGAAAGAAAAGTTGATTGGAATGTTGAAAGAGTATTCTGATATCTTCTCTTGGTCTTACGAAGATATGCCTGGGTTAGATACTGATATTGTTGTGCACAGGTTACCTCTTAAAGAAAACTCTCCACCGATCAAACAGAAGCTCAGGAGAACACATCCTGACATGTCCAAGAAAATCCAGGAAGAGGTTCAGAAACAGTTTGATGCAGGTTTTCTTGCGGTAACAGTTTATCCGCCATGGGTCGCCAATATTGTACCTGTACCTAAGAAAGATGGGAAGGTACGAATGTGTGTCGACTATCGAGATCTGAATAGAGCAAGCCCAAAGGATGATTTCCCGCTTCCTCACATCGATGTATTGGTAGATAACACTGCTCAGTTCTCGGTTTTCTCCTTCATGGATGGTTTTTCTGGTTACAATCAAATAAAGATGGCACCCGAGGACATGGAAAAGACAACATTCATTACTCCTTGGGGCACCTTTTGTTACAAGGTCATGCCGTTTGGGTTGAAGAATGCTGGGGCAACCTATCAAAGGGCTATGGTGACTTTGTTTCACGACATGATTCATAAATAGATTGAGGTCTATGTGGACGACATGATTGCAAAGTCCCATACTGAGGAGGAACACCTTGTCCACCTGAAGAAATTGTTTGAAAGGTTAAGAAAGTTCAGGTTAAGGTTGAATCCCAATAAATGCACCTTCGGAGTGAGATCAGGAAAGTTGCTTGGTTTCATCGTGAGTGAAAAGGGTATTGAGGTCGACCCCGCCAAGGTAAAAGCTATACAAGAGATGCATGAGCCGAGAACTGAGAAACAGGTTCGTGGGTTCTTGGGAAGGTTGAATTATATTGCAAGGTTCATCTCACACCTTACCCCCACGTGTGAACCTATCTTCAAGCTATTGAGAAAGAATCAGGCAATAAAGTGGGATGACAATTGCCAAAAGGCATTTGATAAGGTTAAAGAGTATTTGCAAGAACCTCCAATTCTCATGCCTCCAGTGGAAGGTAGACCTTTGATTATGTACCTGACGGTCCTCGAGAATTCAATGGGGTGTGTGCTGGGTCAGCATGACGAGTCCGGTCGAAAAGAGCACGCAATTTATTACCTTAGCAAAAAGTTTACCGATTGTGAATCAAGACACTCACTACTCGAGAAAACTTGCTGTGCTTTGGCATGGGCTGCTCGCCGACTGAGACAGTATATGCTGACTCACACCACTTTGTTGATTTCGAAGATGGATCCGATCAAATATATATTTGAGAAGCCAGCATTGACCGGAAGGATTGCCCGTTGGCAAATGATCTTGACAGAATACGACATACAATACACTACTCAGAAGGCCATTAAAAGTAGTGTAATTGCCGACTATCTTGCACATCAACCTGTGGACGATTACCAGTCTATGTACTTTGAGTTTCCTGATGAGGATATAATGTGTGTGGCAGAGACCTCCAAGAGTCAAGATCAGGAGGAAGGACCTGAACTTGGGGCGCGATGGACGCTCGTGTTCGATGGTGCTTCTAATGCATTGGGTAATGGTATTGGGGTTGTGCTTACTTCTCCAACAGGTTTTCATATTCCATTCACGGCCAGGATTTGTTTTGATTGTACTAATAATGTGGCTGAATACGAGGCTTGCATATATGGTATTGAGGCCGCCATTGATTTGAGGATTAAAAATCTCGCAGTTTATGGAGATTCTGCTTTGGTGATTAGTCAAATCAATGGAGATTGGGAAACACGCCACCCCAACTTGATTCCCTATAGAGAACATGTGGTGAAATTGGCTCAATACTTTGATGAGATCACCTTTGATCACATCCCTCGAGAGGAAAATCATCTGGCTGATGCCTTGGCCACTTTGGCGTCCATGTTCAAAGTCAAATGGGATAATGAAGCACCCTCAATCGTGATCAAAAGGTTGGATGAGCCCGCATTCTGTGGTGTTATTGATAATGTGCCTGATGAGAAACCATGGTTTTATGACATTAAGAAATTTCTGGAGACCCAAGAGTATCCTGAGGGTGCTTCCCTTACAGATAGGAAAACTTTGAAGAGACTATCTGCCAAGTTCTTCATTGCTGGAGGTGTGTTGTACAAGAGGAACTTTGATTCTGTGTTGCTCAGATGCGTGGATAGACACGAAGCAGCAAAGATCATGCAAGAGGCGCATGAAGGATCCTTTGGTACACACGCAAGTGGGCATACCATGGCTAGGAAAATATTGAGAGCAGGTTATTATTGGTCGACCCTGGAACACGATTGTTTCAATCATGTGGTGGTATGTTACAAATGTCAAGTGTATGCAGATAGGGTTCATGTACCTCCGGTTCCTCTGAATGTGTTGACATCTCCTTGGCCGTTCGCTATGTGGGGCATCGATATGATTGGGGAAATTAAGCCCACCGCCTCCAACGGACATCACTTCATCCTTGTTGCTATTGACTACTTCACCAAGTGGGTTGAAGCTGCTTCTTATGCAAATGTCTCCAAGCAAGTAGTGACTCGCTTCATCAAACACCATATAATTTGTCGTTATGGGGTTCCTGAGAGAATTATCACTGATAATGGATCCAACCTCAATAATAAGACGATGAAGGAGTTATGCGAGAATTTCAAGATTACGCATCATAACTCTTCCCCGTATCGGCCAAAGATGAATGGCGCAGTTGAAGCGGCCAATAAAAATATCAAGAAGATTGTGCAAAAGATGGTGGTCACTTATAGGGATTGGCATGAGATGTTGCCCTTTGCTTTACATGGTTATCGTACCTCGGTGTGTACTTCCACAGGGGCAACTCCCTTCTCATTAGTATATGGCATGGAAGCGATTCTTCCGGTTGAGGTTGAGATTCCTTCATTAAGGGTATTAACAGATGTGAAGCTCAGTGAAGCTGATTGGGTTCAGACCAGATTCGATCAATTGAACCTCATTGATGAAAAGAGACTAGCAGCCATATGCCATGGGCAAGCCTATCAAAAGAAGATGAAGAGAGCCTTCGACAAGAAGATTCGACCTCGACACTTTCAGGTTGGTGACCTTGTGCTCAAGAAGATCCTGCCTATTCATAACGATCCTAAGGGAAAGTGGACTCCGAATTACGAAGGGCCTTATGTTGTAAAGAAAGTCTTCTCAGGTGGTGCCATGATCCTCTCAACTATGGATGGCGAAGACTTCCCACTTCCCGTGAATGCCGACGCGGTTAAAAAATACTTCGCATAAACCTGATCAAAAATAAAAGTAAAAGAAAAGGGAAGATCAGGAAAAGGAATGAAAAAGAAATAAAGTACACCCGCTAAGTTGAAAACCCGAAAGGGCGGCTTAGGCAAAAAAGGGGTCCCGGTGGATTGAAAACCCGAAAGGGCGATCCAGGCAAAAGAGGGACAAAAAGCGAATGACCGCGTCGTGCATTAGATCTTTGAGCATAGCTTGGTCACCTCATTGGAGGACTCAGAAGGGTAAAAGATCAATTCGTTCATCCTTTTAGGAAAGTAAAGCAGAAGGAATATTGAAGATCTGCGAGGCATAGCGAGATTGGAACTCAGTGGGATCTGTTCTTACGTTGCCATGTTTGTAAATGCTATTTGTTTTCCTTTTTGGTGGCCCACCTCCTTAAGGAGGCCGCTTCCTGATGTACTCGCCTATGGTAGGCATTTATTTCTTCATTAATAAAAAGATATTTCACTCAAACTTTGTTTTTTGCACCATTTTACTTTTACCGTTTTGTTTACAAAAACGTCCAATTATTTTGGTAAGCATTGCATTTCTAACATCGAAGTCCTACAAAAAGAACATGATCTAAAACAGATAGAATTGCTTAAAAATTTTGAGTACTTGGGATGGTGGACGAGGTAGAGCCATCATACCTGGGGCATATTTGCTTGATTTGTTTTGCAGGAATCTCCGATCATTCAGCACAGTCGGATGCCAGTACTTACGCTTCAAGAAGTATCAACCAAACATCTCTGTCGATATGGAACCCAAAGGTCTCCTTTCCCACAAATACCAGAGTTTATTTCTCTGGGGAACTCTCATCCAAGGTTCAAATGCTCCGCAGTGTTGATTAGATTCCCTTATTCTTTGACAAAGATGTGGAAGTTCAAAAAGGGGAGGTGCAATCTTCAAGGTTTCCAAACAAGATGACGATACGGCCCCTCTGGTGTAAGTTCTCCCCTACAGAAGTGACATACTGGGGGTCGTCCAAGAAACCATCTGGTGGCCTTACAAAGTCAAGAAAGCAAAAGGAATCCCCACAGAATTTTTCAGACAAAAGGCTCTCTCCAATGCTCATTCGTCCCCCTTTGCATATAGAAACCATTGCATTCGCATTGCATCAACAAAAAGCGTAGCATTTCCATGAATATGGAGCATTACGCCATGAAAAAATCAAACATGCACAAGCCAAGTTTGTTTGTGCCCCAAAGGCACAAGGTAATATATATCTCCAAAAGAAGTCCCACTTTCTCTCTCCAGTGTGGATTGAATACAAAGCCAGTCTTCATTTAGATCATTGTTTCTTTGGTGATTTCCCATTTGCTGAGCTCAATCATTTAGATAACTTATACATTGTGTGTGACATTTCGAATGATTGTCACTCTTGTAGAATTACACCCCGCCTTTTCGGCCTGAAGGGACCTTGTAGTTCTTATGTCTCATAAATAACAATACTTCAGCCAAGTCCAATGATTATTGGCATACTCTTTCAGATCTCGAGTCACCCTTCGGCTGTGTCTCTCTTTCAAGTCTAACTGAGGTTAGCAATTAGGATCGGATTCCCCTTCGGCTGGTTTCATCCTTTATCGAGTCACCCTTCGGCTGTGTCTCCTTTTGAAGTCTAACTGCGGTTAGCAAAATAGGATCGGTTTCCCCTTCGGCTGGTTTCATCCTTTATCGAGTCACCCTTCGGCTGTGTCTCCTTTTGAAGTCTAACTGCGGTTAGCAAAATAGGATCGGTTTCCCCTTCGGCTGGTTACATCCTTTATTGAGTCACCCTTCGGCTGTGTCTCCTTTTGAAGTCTAACTGCGGTTAGCAAAATAGGATCGGTTTCCCCTTCGGCTGGTTACATCCTTTATTGAGTCACCCTTCGGCTGTGTCTCTTTTTCAAGTCTAACTGAGGTTAGCAAATTAGGATCGGATTCCCCTTCGGTTGGTTTCATCCTTTATCAAGTCACTCGTAGATTGTGTTTCCTTTTGAAGTCTAACTGAGGTTGTTTAAGGTCCACCTTCGGCTGGCATCCTTTGATAATACTCATCACTCTTTGTTGTACCACAGAATGCAAATTTTGATGGTACTTTCGGGTATTCAATCCACTCGCACCTCAAATGTCCAGAACTGGTGTCGTTCGTACATTCGGGTTCAAGAAGATTGAATAGGGGCAGCTGTTGCACCCCAAAATTTGCCCATTTATTTATTCCCCCAATTGGCCCCACCTTACATTCATGTGCATACCTCATGTAGGACATTCATCCACTTCATTCATTCATATCACAGTTACTGTTCTAGAAAATTGACAAAAGAGGCTGCGGTTGAGAAAATCTCTTGGTTCAGAAGAAAGGATCTAAAGTCTGATTATAGAGGATTATTTCCATCAGCATACTCCTAAAATCAGGGTTTTATTCTCTCCGAGTCAAAGCTCAGGTTAAAGGATACAAATCTTAGGTTCATCAGGGTTTTCAAAGTGAGGTTTTGACCAAAGTCAACCTTGTTGACTTTTTGGTCGAAATTTAATCAGGAGTTGATTTTTAATATGAAGTATGGGTGCATTGAAGAAATATCATTCATTGGAGCTTCTTCGGCCGAAATTTGATTGGAAATTGGTCCAGAAATCGATTAATCGGGAAATTCATCTGAAATCAGAAAGATCAGGAAAAGTTGACTTCTGTGGTCAAAATCAGGGTCAAATGTCAAATATTGACTTTTGGTTGAAAACTGATCAAGAAAAGTCAACAAAATGAATAAAATCAAGGAAATGCAAAAGTTACCAAAATTGGAAAGTTAGGTGAAAATTGAAGTGGCCATAAATGGAAAGTTCTAAACTTAGAAAATTCTTGAAAGGTTGAAGATTTGGTTGACTAGCTCACTTCATGCAGATATTGCACGCATCTCAAGACATTTTTTCAAGAAAGTCTCAACATGAAAGTTGCTCAAATCATGGTTCTTTACAACTATCTAGTTGGAAGTTTTCTTATTTGAGGCCTGGTTAAAGAGATAAAAAGATGGGAAGTTGGAAGAAACACACTGAAACTATGTTCAACACTTAGAAAATTTTGAGAATTTGAAACTTGTCAAGCAGCGGACTTTGATCCCGGTTTACACGCATTTCTAGGCCTCAATTCAAAACAAGGTCAACACCAAAAATGTTCATTTCATAGCCCTTTACAATATTGTAGTTGGAAATTTTGTCAAAAGAGGTATGGATCAAAAGATACGAAGGAGAGAAGTTTGAAGAATTACACTTGTGCAAGTCATATTGCTGGGCACAAATCGAGGGGCACGCGTGAGCAATTTATCAAACACGTGGTGGGCTATCTTCAGGTCCATATTTAAGGAAATAGAAACAGCCATTTGATTCAAGAGTGGTGTGTAGCTACTCCTTGCCATGTGTTCTCTCTAATGAGCCATGGATGATAAATTTCAAGTATATAGTGAGCAAGATATAAAGTCACAAAGCCATGTCCTCGTCTAGTCATGTTTCACCTAAGTTCTTGAGGCTAAGCCGAGGCACGCGCGCGCAGAGTTTTGCAGCAACAATGCTATGAGTTTGGGACCAGTTTTCTCACATTTCTAATCATCCTTTAGAAAGCTCCCAAACATCAAATCTCTAGTCTTACATGCCCTCTTTAAATTGAGTCTGAAAATGAGTTGTGTTGTGAGCTATGGCAAGAGCTGCATGGTTTCAAAGTTAGCATCGTGGTTGGCTCAAAAACGCATAAGTTCAGCAGCACACCAATGTGTTATTACAAGGCCATGCATATTTTCTAAAACAAAAAGTAAGAAAGAGACTTTCCACAAATGTGAACAACTTTCTTCTTAAGATTCAAAAGGCCCACACCAGCAAAATACAAACTATGCATCACCACTCCATGCTATATAAACACCAAGCATTCATCACTCTTGGACCACGATTTTTCCCCTTCACTCTCTCCAACTTCACACTTCATACTCCTCCCTCATCTTTCTCCTTTCTCTCTCGTCTTTCTCTCTCTCCACCATAACAAACCATAACAAACTCTCTCTCCACCTTCAACGAACCATCATCTTCATCATCCACCACCTCTCACCACCGTAACTAACTCCCTCCGATCCGTAATCACCGCCACTGCTCATCTTTCATGCTCCAACCTCCGCCATCACTGCAGTGACTACCGCGCCTCGGTAGTTGTCAAGATCCCATGGATTACAGTGTTTAACCGGAATCTTCGTCATCGTTAACGCGTTATTGCAAATCCAAAGCAAGGCACACGCTAAGGAGTGTAAGGATCTCGAAGTTTTTCCGAAGATTTCAATCCAAGATTCAGAACAAGTGAGTACCTAAAACCTTCTCAGCATCTTAGATCACATGCGGTAGTTCATGCATTCGGTTCATTTATCTTGAAGCTTGCAAGTGCTGATTCATATTAAGTCTTGAGGATGTATGTTTTCATTGAATGTTATGGTTATACTTGAATATGCGTGAATCTTGATATTGCGTGTTCGTTAGCGTATGTTTCGATAGATGCTAGAGGTTAAGATTGAACACCACTGTGTTTGCGACTGTGTGATGTATTATATGCGTGAATCTTGAACTCGTTCGTTATCGTGAAGTATGAAATGTTTGGATGTTTGAACAGTATATCTGAATTCTATGTTTCATGAAGATCATTAGTGCGAAGTTACATTGCGGTTGGTGAAATTTCATTAAGGTAGGGTTTCGTATTCGCTTTCGTTTTGTATGATAGAGAAAGATTTAGGTAAAACTAAGGCCGGATCTGTGATCAGCGGCGAAAACCGAGTCAGAATACGTGAGCTTTTTCCGTTTTCGGTTGTTTTGGCGGCGAAGCGACGGCGGAGCGAAGTGGAGAAGATGACTGGAGCATCTCCGGCTCCAGTAGGTTTAGGTGGAGGTAGATTTTGTTTTTATTAGGTGGCGCGTCGTGGTTGGCTTAATTTCCCAGCTTTTGGCTATTTTGTTTTATTCCAATCATTTAGTGTCAAGGTGGCGCAATGTGATTAGTTAAGGCTCCCTTTTTGTCCTATTATACTTAAAACCATTTGTGACCAATTGAGGTGTGATATGCTGCATGTTGTCACGTTTTTTATTAGGACCACACAAATATGTGATAAAGTGCTGACATAATAAAATGATAACAAAATGTGAAATAATGTGAAGTGTGATCTGGGCCACGCGTGTGGGCTTTGTTACTTTTTGGATTATACCCTTTATCTCCTAATGCACCCATATGTTTCTGGATTGGGCTGTAGCGCTATTATTCTCCCCACCCCCTGAATCAGGCCCAAATTGTTGTTAACATGGACTTTAGTTCATTTGGCTTTTACTGATATACCCCCCTGTTGATATATAAAAATATAAAAATTAGTTTTCTCTCTTTTATTCTTTTTTGCATACTAATTGTTTTTTTTGCTTAAATAAAAACATGACAAAATATATATTTTCTTAACCAATTAGATTTTTAGATTCCATAGTTTTTTTTTAGATTCTTAATTGTTGATTTTTCTTGAATCGTGATTGGTTCATAAATAAAAAATACATAGTCTTTTAGTTTTAATCCTAAAATAGCTTTGACATGAATAAAAATACAATTGCTTGTGAATACTTTCTTTTTTAGTTTAGATTTTATTCTCTTGTATTTTGTGAGTATCTTCTATATTTTGTGAAATGTCAAAAATGCCCCCCTAGTTGTTAAAACAACTCTTTTTAGTTAATCTCCTTTAGATTTAGTTTAGATTTTAAATAGGAATTAGAATAACATTAGGCTTAGAAAATAGGCTAGCCCCCCTCTTTTTCATTCTTTTTCTTTTCAACCATAAAACATTTAATAAAAATACTTGAATAAATTCCCCATAAAAAATACAAAGAAAATACTTAAAACATAATAAACAAGTGAAAATCTTAAAAAGGGAATGGAAGCTTGAACACCCCTTGCTTTAGAGAATGTTCGAGTGCTTGGATCTCCCTTGCTTTAGGGTCCCATTCAGGCGTAAGTTCTCAACTTCTAAAAAACACAAACCATAGAGTAACTCGAGTTTCCCTTGCTTTAGGGATTTCCTCGAAACGCTCAAACTCTCTTCTATCTCTCGCCCTTGTGGCATTCTTAAGAACATGTTGAATCCATTCCATAATTAGGCGTATAAGTCTCCAAAGGTTGAGCATCGTGGAGTGCGACTTTAACCTCTGTTCAACTAAAAAACACAAAAACATAAAAAATCTTGAGCCGAACTACGGTCGCTCTGATTCCTGAAAAGGATACGTAGGCATTGGGTCGCGGGGCCTAAGCGAGCACACTTGTAAATAATTCCTTCTTTTCCCCGTATTTCTTTTTGCATGCATTCGCATTTAGGTTTTAGACATAGATACACACCCTTTAGAAACAAACATAGGTGGATACCATCGAGTACGATGGGCGTGAGGGGTGCTAGCACCTTCCCCTTGCGTAACCGACTCCCGTGCCCTATTCTCTGGTCGAAAGACCTCGTTCTTGTTCTGAGTTAGGTTTCCTGGTATTCCTTTCCCTTATGGGATAAATATATTAGTGGCGACTCTGATTCCATTTTTCGCGGTAGCGACAATGGCTAATCGGTGTGCTGACCATTTGCTTTTGCTTTGCTAGCTCGCTCGCGGGATTCTTAGTTTCTTCGCTTTGCTTCGCTTTAGTTTACGGATCATCATCCATTTGGTATTGATCCCGTTTCATTTTATTTCTATTGCACTTTATCGCTTTCTCGCATCATCCTTTAACATGAGAAGTAGGACCTAGACATGCATCTGGCGAAGTCCTCGAAAGAGGCTCTGTTTTTGTTGGTGTGTTTATATTTGTGCTTTGTGGCAGGGAGTCACGGTGTAATAAGTCTTATATGGCACTCCGTTAAGTCCTCATGGAAGGCACGCGGAAAGGGTTAGCAATCAACCCCCGCCTAGTCTCATCGAGTCCGTTCGGTATGCGCACGCTACGCGTCGCTTGCTTCTGAACCAGCACAAGATCTTGTTATCGAGTATGTCAGGAAAAGGGTTCATGCAGCCGGACCCCCGCCTTTCTTATAGCTCGCGCCGTTCGACGTTGATGCTCGATGTACGCACGCACCGTTTTCCTTTACGATCCGTGACGGCTTGGTTGTTGAGAGGGGTCCGCCCTCTTGTCTATGGCCCGATCATTTTCGCGAGGTCTAATGCTTTGTTGACTTGGGTTGAGCTGCTCCCCTTGGCTATGGCGGGACCGCTTTTCTACCACTCGGTCAGTACCGTTGGTTTGTTTGCTTTATGAGCGGACGCTCGTTTGTGTGATATTATTGTTTGCTTTCGCCTTTTTACCCATAGGTTGTTAGCTTAGTTTAGACTTGTACCCTTTGTATGATAACATTAGGTAGCAAGCTTTCCCTTTTAGCTTAGGTCTTCCTCATGCATTCTTTAAAACACAAACCACACTCTTTGTTTTTCTTTTCTTAAGAGCTTGTTATTTCCGCTCCATTCCCAGCATAAGTCTCCAAAGGTCGAGCAGCGGAGTGTGAATGTAACTCGTTCACCTAAAAAATACAAAACAAACAGAAATTAGTTAGCCGAGCTACGGTAGCTCTGATTCTACAAAACAGATACGTAGGCAGCGGGGTAGGGCCCGTGCGAGCACAATCCTTTATTTTCCCTACATTCTGCATTCATTTTAGTCCAGATTAGCTTAGATTTGTTACACACCCATAGATTTAGACACAGGCGTGGATACCATCGAGTACGATGGGCGCGTGGGGTGCTAACACCTTCCCCTCGCGTAACCGACTCCCTTACCCTTTTTCTCTGGTCGTAAGACCGTTGTTTTGTTTTGTGGTTTGCTGGCATTCCCTTCCTTTTCAGGATAAATATGTTAGTGGCGACTCTGTTAATTTTCGCGGTAGCGACAGCTGGCGAATCTGCTGGGGACGTCTCGACCTGTTGCTGGTCCGGACCTAGCGAGTCGATCCTAGCGCTTGTGCGTTTATCTTTGGGTGTTTTTACTGCTTTGCATATTTACCTGTTTGCATTGCATTCTATGTGCGCTTTTACTTTTCTGCATCATATTCTGGACTGTCTGGATTTCTATCTGTGGGTGGGTGTTTCAAGAGGTAAAAGGCCCAATACCCAGGCTATGAGTGATACCATATGAACTAGGATTAGAGTGGGCGTGACGGACAGAAGGCGTATGCCTGATTGATCTGATCACGTATCCACGGGCAGAGCTTGGTGGAATGAGGCAATATCGTATGATAGCGCCTACATTCGATCCTCTGTTGGCTTTTTGACCTACCTTGGCCTAGATTTACCCGTGAGTAGGGCGGGAATCAATCATTGCTTAACAGGTACATTGATGGTGACTTTGGTTCTTGTTCGTGGGTTACCGCTGTTCTTGTTCGTGGGTTACCGCTGTTCTTGTTCGTGGGTTACCGTTGTTCTTATTCGAGGGTTACCGCTGTTCTTGTTCGAGTATACTATTGGTTCCTATTCGTGGGGTACTATGGTTCTTGTTCGATTGGTGATCTGTGTTCTATTCCAGTGTGTTGACTACGGGCTTTGGTTCTGTGGATTGACATTCCGTGTTCCGTGTGGTATATCATTTGGGGGCCGAACCTTTGGCTCTGTACTATGTATGTTACCGGCAGTCTAGAATGCCTGGTGGGCGGCAACAAGCCCCACCACTTTGCATCATAGCATATTTATTTCCAAAAGAAACGCAAAAAAAAATGTATATACTAATAAGCATTTGCATGTCATATTTTCAGGGATATTCAGGAGTTCACCGAAGTTGAAGATGGACATTCCCACTGATACCGTCAAAGAACGCACGAGGCATACCAGAGCTTATAAGATTCCGAATATTGATGTTTCGGGGTTGATTGGTTTGAGTTCTCGGTTGGAAGGGGAAGTTCTCCGTGACTTCCATCATGATTATGGCAATTTGATCTCCATCCTCAAAACATCTTTCGATCCAATGGCTTTGATCACCCTGTTTCAGTTCTATGATCCACAGTTGAGGTGTTTTACGTTTCAGGACTATCAATTGGTGCCAACACTCGAGGAGTTCTCTTACATACTCAACATCCGAATCACTGATGATGTACCTTTCATTCGAGTTCCCGAGGTTGTGAGATTTGAAAAAATAGCTGAAGCTCTTCACATGGGTATAAAGGAGGTGGAAAGAAATTGGAAGTCATCAGGCGGTGTTTCTGGTTTCTATCTTTGCTTTTTGATCAGTAGGGCTGAGGATGCGGCTAAGAAGCAGCAGTGGGTTGATTTTAGTCGTCTGCTTGCTATCATGATTTATGGTATCGTCTTATTCCCTTCAAGAGAGAACATTGTGAGTTTGGCGGCGATTTGTGTCTTTATGAACAAAAACCCCGTGCCAACGTTGCTTGCAGATGCTTATTTTTCGATCCATTCGAGAAGTAAGAAGGGAGGATATGTTGTTGGTTCTTGTCTTCCATTGTTGTATCAGTGGTTCATGTTGCATTTGCCGGTGAGAGGACCTTTTATGCTCAAGAAGAGTTCTCTTAAGTGGTCAGATAGGATTGTTAACCTCACATCTTATGACATCAGATGGAACTATTGTGTGGGGAAAATTTGGAACATCATCACTAGTTGCGGTCAATATCCCAACGTTCCTCTCATGGGAACCAGAGGTTGCATTAGTTACAATCCCACACTCGCCTGTCGTCAATTGGGATATGCAATGGAAAAGGCTCAGAATGATGTAGAAGCGTTTGAATCAGTGTACTTTGCTGATGGTAAAGATCCTCTGGAGCTAGAGAAGATGCTTGGACTAAAGTCCATAGAAGGGATCAGACTACTTTGAGTAAAAAAGTTCCTATTGCTATGGGTCCTTACCGAAAGTGGGTTGAAGCAAGAGTGGCAAATCTATTGTTGCCATTTGCGAGGTCATGTCCATTGTATGAGCAACCTCCTGTGGTTTTATCTGATACCGTTGCGGCTGAACTCTATATTCAAACTGAAGCGGACAACATCAAACTAAGAGCAAAGGACAATGACGTTGGCTTGGAGAGGTATTTTCAAGATCGCAAAAAGGCGGAATTGGCTCGTAAGCTCAAGCATGCGCAAGGTGAAGGTTCAAGCATGACACGTGCCCAAAGGCGATCACATGACTTGATGGAAGAAAGCTTGTACCGAAAACAGCAGGAATGTGCGAAGTTGCGAAGGTCCGAAAACAATAGCAAGAGAAGGATGCAGGATTCAGAAAAACAGTTGATGGAAGAAAAAGCTAAGTCAGCTCGACTTGAAGAAGAGCTCGCAAGCCTCCGATCCCAGCGGAGAGGAGACGGAGGAGCTCATTCTGTTGTCAGACGATCCTAGTGCTGCTGTGGATTGGACTTGTTTGGTCTAGGGGTTTGATTTGATGTGTATTCTTGATGTTTGTCGCCCATGTCCAGGATTGTTGGATGGGGTCGCATTTTGATGTTCTGGATTTCTTTTGTATGCCTTATGAGCACATTGTGACACGGTTATGTATTTTGTCTGTATGAACTCAAATTCTCAGTTATGTTTGAATGAAATATGCTCAGTTTGCTGAATTATTCTCGTGCGTGGATTGCTGTTCGAATATATTCTGTATCAGGGTTTCTATGTCCTATCTGAAAGCGGGATAAACTCTTGGATACCTGAAAATTGACAAACATTTCATGCATATCATTCATATATCATACATGTCATATATTTGCAGGTTTTGCAGGGCTTATATCCTATGTCTTGCTGTTTTGTTGTCAGAAGGAGTTCTAAGACGGCTAATCACCCGTATCCGACTAGGAGCAATCAGAGAAGGCAAATGGAACAGATTCAGGAACAAATGGCAGAGATGAGAGCTCAACTGACAGAGCAGATGAATGCGCAGATGGCGCAGTTTATGGAAGCATTGACTAATGTGACCAAAGGGCAGGATGACTTGCGGGTTCTCGTCGAGAACTCCATAAGGGTTGATAATGGAGGACATCCAGGGCTGTTTGACGATGTGTCTGGCAGGATTGACGATCATCATGATCCGAATGAGTTTGATCACGTGGGAGGGCACTATAATCCTTTCAATCAGCATCACGGGTTTCCACCTCCACCTCCGTCTCGTCTGTTGGGAAGGAGAGATCATCAAAACCGTGGTAATTTGGATTTCAATGTTGAGAACTTTGACCAGGTATCAAGGCATAGTGCTGAGGGTGCACATGATGAAGTTGAGAGGTATCGTCTGATTGAAGAACGTCTCAGAGCTGTTGAAGGCAAAGGGGTGTTAGGCATGGATATCAATGACTTGGGGTTGGTTCCTGGTGTGAGGATCCCACCAAAATTCAAGGTTCCATCTTTTTACAAATACAATGGGGCGACTTGTCCCATGACTCATGTCAAAGCATACTATCGCAAGATGTCAGTTTATTCAGAGGATGAGGGTTTTCTAATGCATTTCTTCCAGGATAGTTTGGCTGGAGCTTCCTTGGAGTGGTATGTTCAACTTGAGCGCACTCATATCCATTCTTGGAGAGATCTTGTGGAGGCTTTCGTTAAGCACTATCAGTACAATGTTGATATGGCACCCAACAGGACCCAGTTGCAGAGTTTGGTTCAGGGGTCTAAAGAATCTTTCAAAGAGTACGCTCAGAAATGGCGTGAGTTAGCTGCGAGGGTTCAACCACCGATGACTGAACGTGAGATGATTGATATGTTCACCAGTACTTTGTCTGGACACTATTACTTGGCTTGCAGTGCTTCAGCTAACTTTTCTGAAATGGTGAGAAATGGCGAACGTGTTGAGATGGGTCTAAAGATGGGAAAAATCCAGTTGGGAGCTTCTTCTAATTCTGCTGGTGGTAAGAAACAAGCTGAAGGTTATGCCAGAAGGAAAGAAGGAAATGCGGATGCCATATATGGAAGAAGGGGTTCAGGGAGAAGCAATTCACAGGTTAATGCTGTCATGATCCCAGTACCACAACAACAACAACAACAACAGCAGGGACAGCGTTCCAGTAATGATCGCTATCCTCCCAGGACTAGGCCTCACCGAAAGATTGATCCGATTCCTATGACTTATGCTCAAGTGCTGCAACATTTGCTCAAGATTGAGAAGATTACTTTGAGAGATGCTCCGAATGCGCCGGACACACAATCTCCGAACTACAATGCAAACGCACGATGTGCTTTCCATTCAGGTGCTGCTGGACATGATACAGAGAGGTGCATTGTGTTGAAGAACAAAGTCCAAGATTTGTTGGATCAAAAGATAATTCAGTTTACTCCTACACCCAATATTGTCAATAATCCGATGCCTACCCATGGGGGTCCAGCCGTGAATGCCATTGTCAATGGTGAAGAAGTGGATAGTGACTGTGATTTTGATAGCTGGATTCGTCCAAGTATTCCTGGAGAGGTGCCTAGCAACTGGACAATTGAAGATGTCATCCAAGTTACACAAGCTCAGGAGTAAATTCCTTGTTTTTATTTTTCTTATCATGACATAATTCCTACGCTCTGCCCAAGGCGTAGTGAATCATTTGTAGGGCCATGCAGTTCACATTTTTAAAGTTAATCATGAAATAAAAGGACGTTTTTGCATTCATATGTTTTGCTCTTTGTCTTTCCTTTTAACTTTTTCCTTTAAATGGAAATGTTTTTGCACACACTTGCACATAGCTTAAAAATAAAACTAAAATAAAAACATCAATCATGCAAATGTTCCACCACCACGGGTTCCATTGGTAACAGTTCCGCTATTGCTTATTATGATTTTGACAATCCGATCTACCAAGCCGAGGAGGAAGCTTATGAAGATTGTGACCTTCCCGATGAGTTGGCCAGATTATTGAAACAAGAAAAGAAAGCGATTCAGCCGCATCAGGAGGCAATTGAGATGGTAAATGTTGGTACTAAAGAGCAGGTCCGAGAAGTCAAGATAGGGGCTGCGCTTGAGGATAGTGTGAAGCAGAGACTTATTGATATGTTGAAAGAGTATGCGGATATCTTTGCTTGGTCCTATGAGGATATGTCAGGTCTTGATACAGATATTGTGGTACACCGTGTACCTCTCAAGGAAGATAGTCCTCCTGTCAAGCAAAAGCTTCGAAGGACTCGCCCAGATATGTCTGAGAAGATTAAGAAAGAGGTTGAGAAACAGTTTGATGCTGGCTTTCTGCAAGTCGTGAATTACCCGCCGTGGGTCGCTAATATTGTCCCTGTACCTAAAAAGGACGGAAAGGTCAGGATGTGTGTTGACTATAGAGATCTGAATAGGGCGAGTCCGAAAGATGATTTTCCCCTTCCCCACATTGATGTGTTGGTGGATAATACTGCTCCTTTCAAAGTGTTTTCCTTGATGGATGGTTTCTCTGGGTACAATCAGATCAAGATGGCGCCAGAAGATATGGAGAAAACGACGTTTATTACACCATGGGGAACTTTCTGTTATAAAGTCATGCCTTTTGGGTTGAAGAACGCAGGGGCAACGTATCAGCGTGCCATGGTGACTCTTTTTCACGACATGATTCACAAAGAGATTGAAGTGTATGTCGACGACATGATTGCAAAGTCTCACACTGAAGAAGAGCACTTGGTTCACTTGCAGAAGTTGTTTGAAAGGCTTCGGGAATTCAGACTGAGGTTGAATCCAAACAAATGCACTTTCGGAGTGCGATCCGGAAAGTTATTGGGCTTTGTTGTTAGTGGGAAAGGTATTGAGGTCGATCCTGCAAAAATAAAAGTTATACAAGAAATGCCTGAGCTGAGAACAGAAAAGGAGGTTCGTGGTTTCTTGGGGAGGTTGAACTACATTGCTAGATTCATCTCTCATCTTACGGCCACTTGTGAACCAATATTCAAATTACTAAGAAAAGATCAGACAGCCAGGTGGAATAATGATTGTCAAAAAGCATTCGAAAAAGTGAAAGAGTATCTGCAGGAACCTCCGATACTAATGCCTCCAGTTCCAGGAAGGCCTTTGATTATGTACCTCACAGTTCTTGAAAATTCAATGGGATGTGTGCTGGGTCAACATGACGAGTCTGGCCGAAAAGAGCATGCAATATACTACCTTAGCAAAAATTTTACCGACTGTGAATCCCGATACTCACTGCTCGAGAAAACTTGCTGTGCTTTGGTGTGGGCTGCTCGCCGGCTGAGGCAGTATATGTTGGTTCACACCACCTTATTGATTTCCAAGATGGATCCTATTAAGTATGTCTTTGAGAAGCCCGCTCTTTCCGGAAGAGTAGCTAGATGGCAGATGATCTTGACTGAATATGATATCCAATATACTACTCAGAAAGCAATCAAAGGTAGTGTGTTGGCGGATTATCTTGCGCATCAGCCGGTCGAAGATTATGAACCGATGAAGTTTGAATTTCCCGATGAGGATGTCCTGTATATCAGAGATTGTAACATTCCCGGACCAGAGGAAGCACCCGAACCAGGATCGCGATGGACGCTCGTGTTCGATGGTGCCTCTAATGCACTCGGGAATGGTGTTG
Organism: Vicia villosa; assembly: GCF_029867415.1. Lineage (NCBI taxonomy): Eukaryota > Viridiplantae > Streptophyta > Magnoliopsida > Fabales > Fabaceae > Vicia > Vicia villosa. The sequence goes on along the minus strand of NC_081181.1, from coordinate 113,616,319 downwards.
GAGCTGTAATTACTTCTCCATCAGGTTTTCATATTCCGTTTACAGCCAGAATCTGTTTTGATTGCACTAATAATATGGCTGAGTATGAAGCTTGCATCTATGGTATCGAAGCTGCGATCGATTTGCGAATCAAGTACTTGAAAGTTTATGGGGATTCCAATCTTTTCATTAGCCAGATCAATGGAGATTGGGAAACTCGCCATCAGAATCTGATTCCATACAGGGAGCATGTGATGAGACTCATTCCGTACTTTGATGAGATCACATTCGAGCATATTTCTAGAGAAGAGAACAATCTTGCTGATGCTCTCGCTACTTTGGCTTCCATGTTCAAAGTGAAATGGGCCAATGAAGCGCCTAACATCACCATCAACAGGTTGGATGAGCCAGCATTTTGCTTTGAGGCTGATGTTGAATTGGATGGTAATCCATGGTATCATGATATCAAAAAGTTCCTCGAAACTCAAGAGTATCCTCCCGAAGCGTCGGTGACTGATAAGAAGTTTCTGAGAAGGTTTGCAGCTAAGTTCTACCTCAACGGTGGGGTTTTGTAACACCCGTATAATTTTAATATTAATTTAATTGGAACATTGAATTAATAATTAGAATTATTAAGAATTTTGTGGAAAATAATGGAAATAATGGTTTATGGCATTTGGGCCATACGAGGGAATAGTAAAAGAAGGGGGAGTGATTTTGTAATCCTTTTTACTAAATTATTATTATTTTTCATAAAACAATTGGATTTGGGAAGTAAGAAAGAACGTGAAAGAACAGAGGTTTGGAACGAAGAACGTGAAGGAGAACTATAGAGGGAGAGATCAAGGATCAAGAACAATTGTCTAAGGTAAGGGGAGACTCTCCATTTAATCTATATTATCGTGTTATAGGTAATAGTATAGATTGGTAGTATTGTTTTGATCAATGGTTTCCATGTTCTGTGTTGTGTTCATCTTTTGGATTGAAATTTTGGACTGATAAATCCCTAATAACTGAGTAGATCTAGAGTATGATGAACGAAATTGATTATTTGATCATATACTGTAGTTTCTGGGTGAATTCGTATGCTGTTATGAGATGAATTTTCTGGTTTTTAGACCCAAATCGCAGACTGTGCAGGTGAAATCGCGAGGAAGATGAATGGTGAGTTGCAGGTTTCTGTGAACTGCTGTCCATTCACGTATGGTACGCGTATGATACGCGTATGGGGGCGTGGTACGCGTATGGTACGCTCCCCATGGTGCATCAGAATGTGCCTTCTGCTGGTACGCGTATGGTACGCGTATGATGTTGTTTTGTGTGGAAATATGGTTCTGTCCATATGCGTATGATACGCGTATGGTGTGTATGTTTGTCTGAAGTTGTGATTCTGCCTGTACGCGTATGATACGCGTATGGGGCGTGTTTTTGTGAAGTTCTGGCCCTGTTGGTACGCGTATGGTACGCGTATGGCCAGCGTGATTGACAGCTTTTGCTGTTTTGTGATTTTTGGAAGGTTAATGGCGCGTAACTTTTGAGCTGGTATATCTGTATGATTTATTATTATATGATTATTTGAATGATGCAATCTAATTTATATGTATACGAACATGCTTGTTGATGATGATGATGATGAATGATGATATATGAGTATAGACGAGGCTACTCATTGTGTGATGATGATGATGATGGTATGTTGTATATATGTTGCATGCATTCATAGTCATAGTATGAGGGCTGTATCCTAAAGATGAGAGGATGTAGTGAAGGGCAGGATTCCCATTGTGTGGAATCTGTGCTGGCAGGGCCGTATCTGGATGATGATAGATCGGTCGGTGGATGATGTCCACTGGTGATGTTTGGTACCACATGCATAGTGTCAGTTTCATACATGTGCATGATTTGTTATAACATGATGGTGTATGTTTTAAGATGACTTGTCTGTTTATCTGTGGATGTGTGAATGATGATTTGTCTGAATATGAAACAGTTGGTGAATGATATCACTATGATATGTTATTATTTATGATGCAATAACATTGGTTAACTGTGATGAGACTCACCCTTACTTGTTGTCATTTTCAGATTGAGGATAGCGGCGCGACTTGGTGAGGATTAGCTAATAAGTCGGTTTTTAGTATTGTGTCGGTGTCATGCTCTGGTAGATGTAACACTGGGAACACGTTGTTTTTAGAGTTCGATTATAACTCTATTTGTTTTTGTTGTTAAAGTCTGATACATTAATGATGGATGTTGACTTGATGATTTTAATTCCGCTGTGTAGACATGGTTTGTTTATTGAGTTATAATTACAGATGTTTTCAGTGAATGCATGACATGTACCGAACGTGTATTTTTCTTTATTTATGAATTGTGACACCTCTTGCATGTTAACTCTGATTCATATTTATTCTATTGCCGCGGGTTATTAGGGTGTTACAGGTTTTGTACAAGAGACATCATGACGGTGTGTTACTCCGATGTGTTGTGAAAGAAGAAGCTTCGAAAATCATCGAAGAGATGCACGAAGGTGAGTTTGGTACCCATTCAAGTGGGCATACAATGGCTAAGAAGATCTTGAGGGCTGGTTACTATTGGTCCACTATGGAAACTGATTGTCATAACCATGTCAGAATTTGTCACAAGTGCCAGATCTATGCTGACAAAGTGCACGTGCCGCCTGTTCCTTTGAATGTCTTGACTTCTCCATGGTCTTTTGCAATGTGGGGCATTGACATGATTGGAGCGATTAAGCCTACTGCTTCTAATGGACATCACTTCATTTTGGTTGCCATCGATTACTTCACCAAGTGGGTTGAAGCCGCATCTTATGCGAATGTAACCAAGCAAGTGATTACTCGCTTTATCAAGCACAACATAATCTGTCGTTACGGGATTCCTGAAAAGATCATTACTGATAATGGATCAAATCTCAATAACAAGATGATGAAGGAGCTTTGTGAGTCCTTCAAGATTAAGCATCACAATTCTTCTCCGTATCGTCCAAAGATGAATGGCGCTGTCGAAGCGGCTAATAAGAATATTAAGAAGATTGTACAGAAGATGGTAGTGACTTACCGAGATTGGCATGAGATGTTACTTTTGCTTTGCATGGTTATCGCACCTCTGTGCGTACATCGACTGGGGCAACTCCTTTCTCACTGGTTTATGGTATGGAAGCGGTATTGCCAGTTGAAGTTGAGATTCCTTCCCTGAGGATTATGAAAGACGTCGAGCTTGACGAGTCAGAATGGGTACAAAATCGGATGGATCAGTTGAACCTCATTGATGAGCAGCGTTTGGCAGCTATTGGACATGGTCAGGTGTACCAAAAGAAGATGAGAAAAGCTTTTGACAAGCGGGTGCGAACCCAAAGCTATAAACCAGGTGATCTGGTGCTCAAAAGAATCATTCTTCCTCAAGGTGATCCACGAGGCAAGTGGACTCCGACGTATGAAGGCCCCTTTGTTGTGCAGAAAGTGTTCTCTGGCGGTGCCATGATGCTTGCAACGATGGATGGCGAGAACTTTCCGCACCCTGTGAACGCAGATGTAGTCAAAAAAATACTTCGCATAGACCTGATAAAAAAAACAAAAAGAAAGAAAAAGAAAAGAAAAAGAAAAAAAGAAAGGAAAATAAATCAGGCAAAAGAATGAAAAAGAAACAAATATACCCGCTAAGTTGAAAACCCAAAAGGGCGGCTTAGGCAAAAAAGGGACAAAAGCGAACGACTACATCTCGCATGCCACCTTGGCAATCACTCTTCATACATGCTTAGGGCTCCCGACCGAGGGATAAGCAAGACTCCGTGTTCTTGAGTTTGCACCTGGCAGCTCAAATCCCTAAAGCATTCACAACATCCAATCACTTTGTTTAGGGCTCCCGACCGAGGGATAAGCAAGACTCCGTGTTCTTGAGTTTGCACCTGGCAGCTCAAATCCCTAAAGCACTTACCAAACCCCGCCGGGTTCACAAGTTCGGTGATGTTATCAGATCGGGCAGTGATCAATCCTAATGAGTACGGTCTTCCAAAGCAAGGAGATGAGAACGTCGGGGTTATAAAAGTGATAGCGGGATCGAAACCAATGGATATCCGTTTCACATTGCCATTTCTCTTGTACTCAATAAATGTGTGGTTACCTCTTACTAGGAACTACTTCTGAAGTGTGTTCGCTCTTTTACGAGCATTCTGTTCGCAATTAATGAAAATCTCTTTATCTTAAACAACTGTTTTCTTTTACTGTTTTGTTTGCATAAAACGTCCTGAATTTATGTTAAACTTTGCATATGAAAATTGCATTGCTTTTACAATACATGATTAGAAATGATGAAACCTTTTAATGTACTTCAAAGTCTTGTGTGACCAGGATGGCAGGCCAAGATGCCATGCTATATCCTGGAGGCATTTTTTCATTTGTTTGTCTCGCAGGTACGTCCTTGCAAGCGCTTCGCATCGGCATATTGGCAGACATAGCTATGAGAGATTCTCACTCCCCAGCCGAGTGCATCCTAATGAGATTCTCATTCCCCAGCTGAGTATATCTGGATGAGACTTTCTTTGTTCCAAGATTCTCATATCCTCAGCAAAGCACATCTCGATGCATTCTCCATGCTCCAGAAACCTTATTTCCCGGAGGAATGCCTTCTCCCCAGTTGAGTCATGATTGGATGGTATCTGATTCCCCGGCAAGCTCTTAATGAGGTTCCTTGACGGAGTTCCTCATTCTCCCCAGTAGAGCGTTTCTCTCCCAACAGATTGACCTGTTTTCCCCAAGAGAGTCATCTTGTTCCCCAGTGGAGTTGCCTTAACAAAAGGTTCTTATGCTAAGTTCCTTATCCCCAGCGGATCTCTCATATCCCTAGCAGATTGCTGTGCAGAAGTATCCATCTTCCCCACTGAGTTTCTTTCCTCAGCAAAGATTCACATGCATCCTCAGCAGAGTCTGTTTTCCTTCAAGGATTTCCCCAGCGGAATGCGTCCTATACAAGCAGGTTGGTCACTCCCCATCAAAGTTGTCATCATGACTTGCCTTTATCTTCACATCCCCAGGGTGTCGAGATTTTGCTTCTCCATTGAAGTTGCCCCGGGTATCCCCAAGCAGGATTTATTCCCTAAATAGAGCTCGCGTCCAGATTTGATCATCTCCAGCAGATTTCTGATCCATCTCTGTCAATTCGCAGTTTGTGACTTCTGGTTACTCATCTTGTCTTCCCCACAAAGTTCCGTACTCTCTCTCCAGGACTGCTTCAGCAATTCAGTGCTCCTCCGTTGTCTCCTTAAGCAACGTTCGAATCATGCATCATTCGCATTGCATTCTCTAAGCGTGTAGCGTCTTCCTCCTCGGAAACGTCATTCCATACACATTCATACATGCATCATGCATAAATCATATCATATCTGTTTCTTTCTGCAGGAAAGTTATCCAGATTTAAATGCTCCCCAGAGAGCAACTCGCCTAGTCATTACAGGCGCTTATCCTGATGTTTTGAATCAGAAGAGGATTGTTCTACTTATTTTCTGGCATAGCTCAGATCAGTTTAAAGACATTCCTATTCCCGATGCCCCCAGATCGGTGGAAGATATTTGTTCCTATCCTGATATCTAGCTCAGTTGAAGGAACCGCCTCCGGATCTCTATAGATCTTCCGAAGGAGCAAGCCATCTGATACATCAGATCAGTTGGAAATATCTACTCCCTGACGATTTAGTTCGTTCAGAAGAAGAAACTCGCCTGCCCAGTCCTGATGCCTAACCATCAGTTGAAGACGCTTTCTTTACCCGGCGTACACAGTTCGGAAGAGATATTTGTTCCTATCCTAATATTCATATTCAGATTAGTTGAAGGAACCGCCTCCGGATCTCCCAAGATCTTACGAAGGAGCAAGCCACTGATATCATCAGATCAGATGGAGATGTCTTCCTGATCGACTTTGTCTTTCAGATGAAGATTGTCCTACTTATTTTCCGGCATCATGTCCAGATCAGTTTAAAGGCATTCTTTCCCCGGCGTACACAGTTCGGAAGAGATATTGTTCCTATCCTGATTTCCAGTTCAGTTGAAGGAGCCGCCTCCGGATCCCCGTGGTCTTACGAAGGAGCTAGCCGCTAATTCCCAGATTAGTAGGAATATCTACATGATGATTTAATTGCATCAAAAGAGATGTCTACCCAGATTCCCAGATCATGATTCCCATATCAAAGATACCTATTACCCGTTGATGTTCAGATCAACCGATGTATCTCCTTCGATTCCCAGATCGACCTAAGACATCTATCCCGATGCATGTTCGGAGACATTTGCTACGTCTGATACTCAGATCAGTCGAGATGTTCCTTCTCTTGATGCCCAGATCAATTGAAGTGTTTCCCCTGCCTGTGGGTGCCCGTTCCTCCTTTTTCACAAGTTGGAGCATATTTATTATCTAGATCAATTGAAGTTTTTTCTCCCTGCTTGCGGGGTGGTACTTTCCGTCTTATTAAAAGATGGAATCTTCTATTGATCAAGAGCGCAAATTTTCGAGTTCATTCTGGTATTCAATCTCCTTCCACCTCAACGGTTCGAAACTTTCGTTTCTCACTCGTCAGGTTCAAGAAGTTTGAATAGGGGCAGCTGTTGCACCCCAAAATTTGCCCTCTTTATTTGAGCTATAAGTTATTAATGACGTTTATTTTGTCATTCAAAAAATTGAAGAAAAATAATAAAGAGTTTTCATGGGTTTAAGAAGAAAGGCGTGAAAAATGGTTTAAACAGTGGAAATACGAGAAAGTTCGCAAGTCATATTTGGGGAGGTGATATGAGCTAAGTTCCCGTGTTGTCCTGACCGTTTCGACGATATCTACAACTTTCGTGTTCGGCTCGGAAGCCAATTCTTTGAGGAAGGTTGTCAAATTTGCAAATTATTTGAGATTTCACAGTGAAAAACAGTGCTGAATGTAGGGTTTCGGACCTCGGAAAATTCATATCTCCCAATCCGCTCGTCGGATTCACTTGAAAATTTAACTGGAGCTCCGTAACATCATTACCAAGATTTCATATGTTCGGACCGAAGGCCAATTATGCACGGGAAACTCCTAGAATTTAAAGGATCGTCGCATTGTTTCGGTGAAAAGTGTGTTTTCGAGTATGTCGCGCCTAGTTTGAAAATTCATAACTTCTTCGATTTTTATCGTATGAAGTCCACTCCGGCGGCATTTTCTTGTAAATTTCGTTAGCTTTGATTCTTCGTCACACATGCCTGCTCAGATCCTGAGCCGAAGATAGGGTTTTATCGAGTTCTTTGAGCGGTACTCACAAAATTCTGCACAGTCGCACCAGATGAATCGGCGTTTCTCGCCATTCAAATGCGTGTATTTTCTTCATCGCTTATCGGATTGAGGTGATTCTCGCGGCAATGAGTCACGAATTTGGTCATCTTCACAGTGGCATTGGTTTCGCTCCGGAATTCAGAGCCGAACCGAGTTTCCTTAAAAAACGAGCCAAAATAAGACGCACCGAGGGCAATTTGGACATTCCACGTTGACAATATATAAACATTTTGCTCTTCACAAATCGAAGGAGAAGTCTCATAATTTCAATCCACCAAGTTTCTTCACAAACACTTTCTCCCAATTCTCTCTCAATTCTCTTGAATCAAAACCACAAATTACATAAAACTTCCATCAATATTCATCAATTTTCTTCAAGAATCAAGAACAACATGGATTGAAGATCAAGGTTTCAAGTTCGAATTTCTCTTCCTCTCTCCTCATTGAGTCGCGCGCCCTCTCTTTCTCTCACTCCGGATTTCGTTTTCGAATTGCGTTCGCATTTGTGTCGTGTTCGCGTTCGTATCGTGTTCGTGTTCGCACTTCGGTTAGATCTTCATCCGGTAAGCTTTCGGATCTTGAATTAAGTGCTTAATTGTTGATCGTTATATGAATTTAGATCTAGATCCTTATTTTGTTCTTGATTTGTGGATGATTGATTGTGATTGATCGGTGAATTTGTTTGTTTTTGCTCAAAGCGATAATGTTCATGTGAATTGTGGTTAGATTCGATGTTATTGCATATAATTGATGATCATTATTGATGAATTGTGGTATTCATGTTCATGTCTATGATTTGTTGATGGATTCGTGTGCATAATTGTTAAGGTTCATGTATGTTACTTGTGTCGCACTCAAAGTGTTTGTACAAATGCATGCGGTGAATTTTTGCTTGATAATTTGCCTTGTTTGATGCTTGAATCATGATTTGAATATGTTGTGTAGCTTGAGCACTATCACATGTGTAAATACTTGTTGCCATTGTTGCATTTATATGATTGTTGGTGATGATATTGTAATTGTGGTTTGGTTGGCGTGTCGCTTGCGTGCTTTGCTCTTAACACGTTTCGTGTTGATGTGTGGTGGTGTTTAGGCCTTACTTCCATGAGCGTTTCGTTGTGTATAGCATGTAATTTGATGTGCGTTTGTGCTTAATTTTGAATTGGCTCGGTTTTGGATTGAGTGCGAATGGCTCTGAGGCTTTAAAAATGCATAAAAACCTGTTTTTTTACAGCAGGAACCGGGTTGTCCCAGGCGGGAACCGGTTCCCAATCAATCCAAAATGCTAATTCTCTGGATTTTTGTACCAGGAACCGGGTTGTCCCTAGGTGGGAACCGGTTCCTGCGTTGTTTTTTCCCCTGTGCTTTTGCGCCAGGAACCGGTTCGTCCCAGCCAGGAACCGGTTCCCAGCTGTTTGAAATATGCATGCCCCTGTGTTTTTGTACTAGGAACCGGGTTGCCCCTAGGGGGAACCGGTTCCCAGTTTACTCTGTTTGGCCAGGTTCTAGGTTTTAGTACCAGGAACCGGGTTGTCCTGGGCAGGAACCGGTTCCTGTGTGCAATTTTTGTGTTTTCTTTTCTAACTTCAGTCTTGCATAACTTTTTACTCGTAGCTCCGATTTGCACGTTCTTTATATCGACGGAAAGCTTATGAGACGTACTATCTAGCTAGATACTTGGTTTTCATTAATTTTTAGATCCTTCATGTTTTATTTCTCTTTGATGTTGCATTGTCCCTTTCATGTTTACATTACTTGTCCGTTTCCTTTCGCTTTGTAGTAATAACGTAATTCCGATTGCGATGTTTGTTATCTCTAACTTGTGAGCTAGTGTGCAAGGTTTTTGGATAGTCACCGACCAGCGCTTATTGCTTGAGTGTTCCGCTTCACTTGCGGAACACGATTTTCTTCGCTCGCATCGTGCTCTCATCTTAGAGACACGATTCTTTTACTTTATACCTGCTTGTTTGGTTTGCTTGTTCCTCTTGCAGGTGTATTGTGATTGTGCTCCACGCGCATGTCGACCTTTGCGTGCTTTCATGGCTAATCGGTGTGCTGACCATTTGCTTTTGCTTTGCTAGCTCGCTCGCGGGATTCTTAGTTTCTTCGCTTTTCTTCGCTTTAGTTTACGGATCATCATCTGTTTGGTATTGATCCCGTTTCATTTTATTTCTATTGCACTTTATCGCTTTCTCGCATCATTCTTTAACATGAGAAGTAGGACCTAGACATGCATCTGGCCAAGTCCTCGAAAGAGGCTCTGTTTTTGTTGGTGTGTTTATATTTGTGCTTTGCGGCAGGAAGTCATGGTGTAATAAGTCCTATATGGCACTCCGTTAAGTCCTCATGGAAGGCACGCGGGAAGGGTTAGCAATCAACCCCCGCCTAGTCTCATCGAGTCCGTTTGGTATGCGCACGCTACGCGTCGCTTGCTTCTGAACCAGCACAAGATCTTGTTATCGAGTATGTCAGGAAAAGGGTTCATGCAGCCGGACCCCCGCCTTTCTTATAGCTCGCGTCGCTCGACGTTGATGCTCGGTGTACGCACGCACCGTTTTCCTTTACGATCCGTGACGGCTTGGTTGCTGAGAAGGGTCCGCCCTCTTGTTTATGGCCCGATCATTTTCGCGAGGTCTAATGCTTGGTTGACTTGGGTTGAGATGCTCCCCTTGGCTATGGCGGGACCGCTTTTCTACCACTCGGTCAGTACCGTTGGTTTGTTTGCTTTACGAGCGGACGCTCGTTTGTGTGATATTATTGTTTGCTTTCGCCTTTTTACCCATAAGTTGTTAGCTTAGTTTAGACTTGTACCCTTTGTATGATAACATTAGGTAGCAAGCTTTCCCTTTTAGCTTAGGTCTTCCTCATGCATTCTTTAAAACACAAACCACACTCTTTGTTTTTCTTTTCTTAAGAGCTTGTTATTTCCGCTCCATTCCCAGCATAAGTCTCCAATGGTCGAGCAGCGGAGTGTGAATGTAACTCGTTCACCTAAAAAATACAAAACAAACAGAAATTAGTTAGCCGAGCTACGGTAGCTGTGATTCTGCAAAACAGATACGTAGGCAGCGGGGTAGGGCCCGTGCGAGCACAATCCTTTATTTTCCCTACATTCTGCATTCATTTTAGTCCAGATTAGCTTAGATTTGTTACACACCCATAGATTTAGACACAGGCGTGGATACCATCGAGTACGATGGGCGCGTGGGGTGCTAACACCTTCCCCTCGCGTAACCGACTCCCTTACCCTTTTTCTCTGGTCGTAATACCGTTGTTTTGTTTTGTGGTTTGCTGGCATTCCCTTCCTTTTCAGGATAAATATGTTAGTGGCGACTCTGTTAATTTTCGCGGTAGCGACAAAATCTATCGCTCTTATCATTCTCTACTGGATTTTTTCCATTGGCAGGGGTAAGTAATTTGCAAGCATAAGGTGGTGCTTCTTTTAGTTTGGCTAGATCTATTTCGACCTCTTCTACACTGTATGAGTCTTCGAAAGATTCGCTGTCAACGTCTTCTGCTTCGACGTACGCTACCCTTTCTTTCTTGTAGCCTTTGTTTGCCCTAGCCTTTTTTGCTTTTAAGCGTTCAACCTGTCGAACCCTGTCTGCCAACTGGGCCATATCCCTTAGGTATTGAGTATCCAGTTTCTTTCGAATTGAATAATCTAAACCATCGGCAGCCATTTCGACTAGTTCATGCTCCGGGACGGTCGTGAAACATCTTGATTTTAACAAACGGAACCTATTTAGGTACTCATCTATAGGTTCTGTGAACTTCCTCTTGATGCTAGCCAATTCTTTCAAACTTATCTTGGTTTGATCCATGTAGAATTGTTCATGAAATAATCTTTCCAAGTGTGCCCAAGCATCTATCGAATTTGGGGGTAAGGTAGTGAACCAAACAAAAGAATTTTTCGTTAGCGAACTAGGGAAGTATTTAATCCTTAAATCCTCATTCCCTACTAAATCTCCTGCTTCTGTCAAATATCTGGCAATATGTTCACCGTTGATTCACTAGTATCCCCTGAAAACTTTGTGAATTTGGGTACTTTGGTCCCTTTTGGTAATTCTGTTTGCATAATATAATCCGCTATGGGGGATGTATAATTGGGACGTCGAAGTCCAGTACTGAGGCCATTATTGGCCATAACTCTCTCTATCATGGCAGTTAGGTTATTTTCTATAGCCAGGTTTTCTCTTCTGACTCTCTGAACTACTTCATCCGGGTGTTCATTCCTACCTACTACCCTTAATCTGGGTCTTTCTTCCTCAAACTCTTGCTGGATGGGAACCGTTCTTTGATTCGAAGCCTCTAAATCTATTACCCGATTCCTTTCGACCGTTGTTGTTCTTTGTGGAGGAATCACGCCAGCAGTGTTTGCACTAGGCGGAGGAACGACATTTTGGATACGTTCCAGAATGGGATCCCCTTCTCGGTAAGAGGATTGGTTATTTCTTCGCTTGGGTGGTTGAACTCCCATGAATTCTGCCATTCGAGTCATTTGGGATGATATCTTTTGAAAAGTTTCCATATTCTCCTGATTAGTATTAGCAATATTTGTTGCTAAAGGATTTAAGATTGACGCTAATTCTTTGGCCAGGATTCCTAACATATCATGGTTACTTGCGTCCATCTCTTGTCGGAATGTTGCTTGATTACTTGTGGTAAAATTGGGTATTTGGGCAGAGAAGCCAGTATTTTGTGCGCTTCGACCTACTGAACCAGCATTTGGCGAAAATGTCGCAGGGTTAGTTGTAGTATATGTAGGTCCTGCTCCTCGTGTACCTGTCATATATGGATATGGCATTCCATATTGACTGTTTGGTCTCCATTCGAACGCAGATGATCCAGGGGTAAATAACTGGTTTGCAGCATTCGTCGAGGCAAGTTTCATTTCGATCGCACTTGAGGATGGAGGCGCGGTAGTCGATACTGAAACTGGAATAGTCCCTGTCGTTGATGTATTGTTTTCAGGTATAGCCTGGGAACTATCCATGGGTCTCGACCCATTCAGACCCGGTATGTTCTGCGCTCCTTGAGTAGAAGTCGAAACATGCGTAGAATTTGCCGCTCCTGTTCCTGACCCTTGTGGGGGATCTTGATCTCCCCCTGCACTGGTCGTAACGACCATTTTCTTGTTGTACCTTCGTTTGGGAATCGGTTGTGCACTGTTTGTTAATTTACCGTTCCTAAGGTTCATACAAGGTCTTGATATTTTCTAGACAAAACAAAACAATCGATTAATAACAATCTGCTTGACACTGTCCCACTGGGCGTGCCAATTTGTTTACGGTGATTTCCGGTAAACAACCGCTAGTCTTCCAAACTATAATAAATATGATTTGGTTACTCGCAGAATCGACTAGATTGATCCTAGGACATAGTCAAAAAGGTTGTTATTCATGATAGTTCGAACTATGTCTATGATTGATGTGTCTCGAAATAAGAAATACTTAAACAAAGAAATAAAGATTAGCAATCACCTTGTTATACACGTAAATATAACACCAGTGAAAAGTGAGTTAAAGATAAAATATAAGACAAAACTGTAAAAGTGCAAGAATCTTAAAGTGCAGAAAAGTTAAATGCTTCGAAGATAAATGACATGAAAATAAATAGTGCAGGAATGTAAATGACCAAAAGTAAATGAAACGCAGTAATATCGAAAGATACTTGAATAAAGGAAAATACACATGTATTTAAAGTGGTGTTGGTGTCATACGTACATTTCTCAGCGAACTCTTTCTCTTAACACTTGATACTTGAGCAATATGTGAGTGATTTGTACAAAATGAACACACGGAATCCTAACATTAAGACCCTTATTTATACTAGTTTCGACCCTAACGGTCCTACACTAATCTAATGCCACGTTGCCCGCAGAAAATCCAGGGATGCCATCTGTCTTCGTGCGGTTACATAAACTACTTCGAAATTCAAATCATCCCGCCTGAATCTCCCTTCGACGCGTGGCAACATAATCAGAGTCGAGAATGCCACGAAGCCACGCTAAGCTTCAGTACTTCGCATATTTCGCAAAAACGTCTAAGTCCCAAAGACTATTCTTTTCGAATTTAACTTCAGTGCTAACTATCTTTGTTCCAACTTAAACATTATTCTCGAAGCATGGCCATCAGTAGCCATTTTTATCTTCAAAGATGATCATCAGTAACCATCTCCTTCGAATTTCAGACCTTCGAAGGACATTCTTTCCAAACGAAATCTTCAGCTAACAGTTTTGTAAAATCGTCCTCTTTAAAAAATACGTCAAATTGATCATTTTTTATTTTTAAAAAAATTTTAATATGTAAATATCAAAACTTAACATACATTCTTCAATCACACTCCATTATATGTTTGTCGTAGTTCAACTCGAATTTTCTTATTGTTGTTTAATTAAGTGTATTGTATTGTTTATGTTTTGTATTCTATCTTTTAATTTAGGTATTAATTATTTGAATTTTATTTTAATTATTATGTTCTATTATTTCATTTTTGGGTTGAATTAGTTTAATTTATTTTATTGTAATTCTTTAATTTGTTCAAATTATTTTTAAATAAATATAGAAATGAAGTATACAGTTATGTTGTGTTATTATATGTAAATTGATATTGTTGTATTATGTTTGTAATGATTTTTGAAATATTTATTTTAATAGTTGTGAAAATATGATTATGTGTGAGATATCTATCAAAATCAATTTTATATTATTAGTTTATTTAATAAACAGTTTGACCAAAGGTATAATCGGTTGAACCAATTAAACCTTAAACTGAAAGTTTCATCGGTTCGATCTCTGATCTGGTTTTTAAAACATTGGTTTAAATGCACTTTTATCTTTCTATTGTATTTTTTTTAAAAAAAAAAACTTTTTTAATCTTGTAATAAAAACTATTTTTTATTTTTAGATTTGTTTTTGTTTTCCTTCTATTTTGTGTCGTCAAAGGATTTAGTAATTGCGGTTTAGAGAGATAAGTAATTCATCGCATCACTGTGGTGTAGGTATATTATTATAATCAAGAATGCATATGATCTCGACCTAAGATCGATTGAATAGATTATCGTATTCCACGTCAATAGATCAACAAGCGGATATAATTGCTCTACTATATAATAGGAGAGACGTCATTTCTTAGGTACGATTTGAATTCAAATTTCATTCACCTCGTCTTACTCTTATATTGACTTGAACGTTGGAGTGCTAATCTTGTAAGGCAACTCTTCATCCACTGCATCAGAAGCTCAAATCCACCATTGTAATCTACATTTGTCGATCACCGATCAACTCTGATTCCCTCGTGGAACAATGGCACTGTTTATAGGAATCAACATCTGATTCCCGTGTTATCCACGTTTGAACATTCATATTTAGATTCACTAAAGAAATCTTCTTCAACCAATAAATTCATATTTCTTGAATTTGAACCGAAGATCTTCGTTATAGATCCTTTGCGGTTAAAGATTGACACCACTCCTCAAATCTCCATTAGATTCACCAACAATGGTACTTCTAGAGCCACTTGCTATGCTGTATAGTGCGAGGCAGCCACAACTACTCAAGCTATAAGAGATCTGTTAATCCTCCTCGTAACGGCAGCGATCAAGTCTAGTGAATACTTTCTCTACACTGTCGCATCAAGATCTCATTCAGTATAGAACATCTTAAGGAGTCTTTCAGCCTATCCCTTTCTTAGGATCTTCTCCATAATTTCAGCTAAGCGAACCCTCGCTTAGTCCACATACACCGCTGATGGTACCTAGATCAGAGGCATTACCTAGTTTCCAACAATTACAAGCCAACCTCAGCGTGCAAGGCGCTAACGAACTACTGAACAATGTTTATAACATGGTTAGACATAAAATTCACAAGCAACGGAGGAAAGGTTACTCCACATCTAAGAAAGCTTTCACAGTGAAAATCATAAGGGCAACACAGTGCGGGAGAACATTTACTGAAGGATTTATACTATTATCTTCGAACAATAACAACAATAATAACAACAAGAACAACAATAACAAAAAAAGAACAACAAGAACAACAACTGACATTTCTAACTCGAGCCCATACTTTCCTTGTCTCGTTCAAGTTGGAGAAGAGATGATGGAGTTTTAAAATTTGTTAATGAAAGAAATGATGTTTTCGAGTTTTGTTAATGAAAGAAATGATGTTTTCGAGTTCGGTTTAGTGGAGAAATAGAGTGTCGTAAATGAAAGATGACGTTTTGAGGTAGAAGATGAAGTTCGTCTAAGTTTTAGGTTTCATGCGGATCACTAATAATAGTGTCTTGAATATTGATAATCACTAAATGAACTACCAAAATTTGGTTAAGGACAATGAAAAAACTCAATAAGCATGCTACATACAACAACAATTGTATTAAATAACTGTTGTCGTATGTCTTTTAATAAAATATAAAAATGTAGCAGTAGAATAACAACAACAAGATTCGAACTCATGACAATATGCTACATACAACAACGGTTGTATTAAATAACTGTTGTTGTATTGTTTTTGATAAAATATAAAAATACAGTAGTAGAACAACAAACACAACAAGATTTGAACTCATGACCATGCGTCACATTTTACCACGGCTGGAACTTCCAACCGTGGTGAAAAGTGGACTTAAAAATAAAAATAAAAGAAAAACGGCTAATTGAATAGATTCTACCACGGTGGATCCTTTGGCCGTGGTGAAATAAAATTTGATGGCATTACAAAAGGTACTTTTTGTAGTAGTGATGTACCACCTTTATACTCACCTCATTGGACCATGCGATGTATTCCCTCGTAGATTCAAAGTTCCCTTGTCGAACATTGAATAGGCTGAAGAGTACTAAAAGATATTAAAATTACTTTAAAAGCAACCAACAATCAAACAATGACTTTTGAACTAAGGAATAACGCTAGAAATGTAACTAACTGAGCCTAAGCGTGTAACTAACTGGAAATAGTTTTCTAGGACAATCGAAAAATGATTTAAAGTTATGTTATGATAGGTGGTAGACCAAAGTTCTAAGAATGCTCACTAACTCCCTATATAAATAACTTTGTATTCTTTTGATTAAACAAATTTGTAACACCTTGTATCTCGTGTTTTTATTTTAATTTGATTAAAATTGACTTTTAATTGATTAATTGTGTGCTTGAGTATTTTATTGGGATTGGTTGAGGTGTGTATAAATTAATAGAGTTTAATTAGAATTTATGATTAATTTTAATTAATTAAAATAAATAGAAAATAGAGGTTTAAGTGGAATTGGGTGGAAAATATAAACTATGAATAAATAAGGGAAGTGGTAATAATTAGAAGTAAGTTGGGGGTCAAGGTGTGACTATTAAAAGATTAAATTAGCTTTTTTTAATAAAAGGGGATCGATGGAGATTTTTGGTATCAGTACTTGCATTAAACAATTAGGAGAAAGAAGAGTTTTTTCTAAGAGAGTGCAAAACAAGGTTTAAGGGATAAGAAGTCATTGATTAGAGAACTTGCTGTTGGAAAATTAAGGTAAAGAGGGAAGACTACTCTTATATGGGTGTGATTTGCATGAAGGGTAGAAATGGATCCTCACCCTCCAATAAGTTTTCCATCTTTTTCACCATTGTCGGTGTTTGTGTGTCCTTGAGAGGAATTGATATGAATTATGTTGTTATTGATATGATTAATAGGAGATTTGTGCTTTGTTATATGTTATAATTTATGCATGATATAATTGTATGGATTTGTTACGTTGATGTCATTCATGTCAATTTGGTGGATTGAAGGTAAAAACGGTGAATATCTGAAGTATTAATCGTGGTGTGGTCAATGTTTAATGAATTCTATATGAATTGGGTAAATCGGGTTCACAATTGGAGCTTTGGGGGAGTCCCAATGGCGAAAAATCGTATTATGATTTTTGTAGGTTCGTGCATTTTCGCCTGGCGAGCTATGTAGACGAAAAAGGGTTCTAGTTTTGTGAGCTCGTCCGGCGAGTAAGGACTTCGCCTAGCGAGAGCTCTCCCAACGAGCTATTGTGTTGCCTGGCGAGACTGACAACATATAGTCAAATTGTTTCGATTTCTTCGATAAAGTTATGTTGATGTGATTGTTTGTTTATGTTGAGTATCCATTTTTATCGTAGAGTCCTGTTTGGTGTTAATTAATACATTGTTGATTATTTTTAAATGATTATGATAGTTGTTGATGGTCTGTGTTTGATTCGGAGCTGGAATCGAGCATCATGTGGTCTTGTGTTGTGACATTGTTATGTTGGTGTATTAAGTTCAAAGATGGTACCATTATTGAATTATGTAGGTGAAGGTTGAGGTGAACCTCACGTGATGTTTAATTGTCATCCGTGCATCATGTATGAGTTAGGTGTTGATGTTTCTAGGTCCAGTGATGGAACTAGTGGCGTGTCGTATGATCTAGAGATGTGATAAGCGATGAGATGATTTTGGTAACATACATCTGAGCTTCCAAAACTTTGGTACCACATGTATATAGAGTCAAGGAGTAGAATCACATTGTATACATACATGCGTTGTGAATTTATTATCGTTATGTGTGAATAATTAATTGTTGATGATTATTGTTGATAATACCCATCCTTGCATTATTTTGCACCACTAATATATTTTGAGCGTATTCTCACCCCCTATTTTCTTGTTGTGTTTGTTTTACACCTATGATGTAGATACTCATGTAGAGGCTGAGAAGTCTTAGATGCTACTGTGTGGAAGATGGCTTGTGCCTTTTTCGTTTATCGTTTTCTACGTTGTTTAGTACTTGGTATCGCTCTGATAGTGTAACATTGAGGATGGGGTTGTTATTTCTTTATTTTGCTTCTTGTTAAATTGTAATGAAACCAATATTTTATTCTATTTGAAGTTAATTCTATTTGAGACTAAGAGATGTTGTTTAAACTCTGATTATTTTATAAAATGTGATTCGGGGAACTAGGGTATTAAAATTTTAATGTAAAGTATTCTAGGTATTATGAGTATCGGTTGAGGAAGAACCACACAAGCCATTAGGTGTTTATTGTTTGTCTTCTAACCTTCAGAATTACCACCAACAGGAAATTTCTCAATGAATCTAAGTATTCCTAAAATCAATTTGTTGGTTATTTACTTCTATACATGCTTGTATGAGGTTTCTGTAAATTTCATTTATTTATTTATTTATATGTGATGAGTTATGTAATTTTTTGTGTTAAATTATATTTATACATATTTTAGCACGATTGAATGTGTTTCTTTTATTATAATAAATAACGTATTTCATATCCTATGATTACAACTAGTTTATTTTAGTGATCTATACATGACATAATCACAATTATGTTGTTAATTTCATAGTTTAAATTATGTGAGCATTTTCTTGCATAATTAAAATAGTTTAATAGACGTTTGATTATTAAGTGATCATATAAATATACAATTTTGAGATTACATTTGTAGATAATGTTTTTATAAATTTTAAGACTTTCCTATTTAATTTGTTAAATTAAAATGCCTAGTGATTTTGGTTTAGTTGGTTGCAACAACAAGTTGCAAAAGTAACCTCTGTGTTATAAATTTGATTATATTAGAATGACAAAAGATGTAGTGTATAATTGTTCATGGGAATTATTATGGTCAGCCAAAAGGAAGACACAGTCTGGCCGAATAATTGCATAATGTGATGGTAAATATGTAGTAATTATCAAGTTTATTCATGTATCTAATGATTGATGTCAAAGACGTCCATTATATGATGGAACTTGTTTTGGACTGGGCCAACGCATGGCCCAAACACAGCGAGAGGCCCAAATTCGGCCTGACCCAAGAGAAAGTCCGATCTAGCTCCTCGTCACTAGGGCTTACACCTTCCCGTACATCGGGCATGCGCCATGCTGGGTTTAACCTGGCGAGTCCACGAGCCCATGGGGCAGGACTGTGGACTGAGCTAGACTTCCTATAAGGTCTCGAGCAGGCGCTCCCTGCGAGCACCTCCATCTACCCTTTTCACCGAGGGTCCCTCCTCCTCGTACCTTCACCCACTATCCTTCGAATAAGGCGGAGTCCACGCACTTCCGAAAAGACCGCGTCTTCCCCTAGAACTTCGGAGCGGTTGATCCAGGATGGAGACCACGTGCTGGTATCCAATACACACGTAGAATCCTGGAAGTCTCTATTTTGGGCTTGGGCATCCAGTGCAATACGAGGATCTTGGCACAGCGCTGGGGGATATAAATACCCTCTTTTACTAGAGGGTCAGGTAACTTCGATCATTCTCACTCTTACCTTGTACTTGCACTCTTATTGCTCTCTTTTCTCACTTTGGCTTCGGAGTACCTTGCAAGTACACCCCCTGGTTCACAGAAGTCCAACATGTTGTAGACCTTGACGATCCTCCTGATCAGGTAAGCTCAGAACTTATTACTAATATTTGATCATTGTGTGAGAGTATCGCTTATAGTTACTTCTTACATTCAAAGATTAAGAATTCATGGTGTTTTTGGTATCTTGTCCTGGTCTTATTTAATTTGCATATAAAAAATATTGTGCATGTCTATATGATTATTTAACATGTCTACTAATGTTGTTGTATGTCTGTTGTTCTTTTCAATTGATCTAGTTGTTGTGGTTACCACTCCAAATTTTATTACTCATATTAACTCTATCCTATGCTAAGTGGGAAGAACTTCAAGTCTTGAAAAGAATTTGTGGAGATTATTCTTGGATGCATGGACTTAGACTTATCCTTGAGGGAAGAACATCCCACCGCCACTGATGAGAATCTAGATGAAACTAAAGTAGAAAAATGGGGCCGATCTAACCGAATGTACCTCATAATGATCAAATCCATACCTAAAATTATTATGGGTTCTATTACTAAGAGCAAAAGCTCCAAGAGGTTCCTCAAAACTGTGGTTTGTTGGAATTAAATCAATAACGGTCAATCATTTAAATATGCTCAACAAAGTATAACATACAATTTAGTACGAAGGCTAAATAATCATACAAGCATGTATAAAAGTAAATAACCTACAAATTAATTTTAGGAATACCTAGATTCATTGAGAAAGTTCATGTTGGTGGTACTGTTAAAGGTTAGATAACAAATAATGAACACGTGATGGCTTATGTGGTTATTCCTCAATCGGTACTCCTAATGCCTTTAGTCAAGCTATGCAGAGTCCAAACTTTCTTAAGTGGGTTCATGCCATGAAAGATGAGATGAAGTTGATGGTTGACAATGATGTTTGGGATCTTGTTAAATCACCTGAAGGAAAGAAACCCATTGGTTGTAAATGGATATTTAAAACCAAAAGGGATTTAAAGAATAACATTAAGAGATATAAAGTTCGTCTTGTCCCTAAAGGCTTTACTCAAAAGGAAGGCATCAGTTATAAAGATACTTTCTCTCTAGTTTCTTTGAAAGATTCTCTAAGGATCATGATGGCGTTAGTAGCTTATTTTGATTTAGAGTTGCATCATATGGATATAAAGACTGCGTATCTAAATGGAAACACCAAGAGACAATATATATTGTGCAACCAGAAAACTTTGTGTCAAGAGACTCAAAGTTTATGGTTTGCAAACTCAAGAATCCATCTATGGCCTTAAACAGAATTATCATCAATGGTATTACAATTTTCATCAAGTTATATCCTCATTTGGTTTTTAGGCTAATCCAGTTGATAATCGTGTGCATCAAAAGTTCAATGGGAGTAAATTCATTTTCTTGGTACTATATGTAGATGATATACTTTTGGCAAGCAACAATATAGGCTTATTGCTCAAAACCAAGAGATTTTTCATAATTTTTTTGAGATGAAAGATCTTAGGGATACATCCTTTGTCTTAAGAATTCAAATAGTTAGAGACTACTCTTGAGGTATTTTAGGATTGTCACGAAGGAGTTATATTGATACAGTTCTAGATAGATTATCCATGAAAGATAGTAAACCAAGCGACACACTCGTTGCTAGAGGAGACAAATTTAGTCACAAACACTGTCCATTGTGGATCTTAAAAAATAAGAGATGCATAAGATTCCATATGCTTCAGCCGTGGGGAGTCTTATGTATGCTCAAGTTTGCACATGTCCTGACTTAGCATTCATTATGAATTAACTCTCACTTTTTTATAGTAGCGCCCTATCCTTCGCAGGTAAACCCTAACGTCCATTTTTTCTCTTCTTCTTCGAAATTAGTCGTGATTCTTATTCTTCATACCTAAGGTATTTGTAACACCCCATTCTACCCGACAATTATAATGCGGAAAATATTAGAGTATTTAAAAATTTCTCGACAAACAAATGAGGCGCCACATATTCACTTTAAAATAAATCACTTCATCGCAAATAACAGATACATAGCACTTTCTTTGATCAATCAAACAAATACTCAGCATATAATACTTTTCAAATCAAAGTAACTTCTTTTATTAGAACATGGCGGAATCATAGTTCTTAATCTTTAAATCAATAACATCATGTTCAACTAAGATGAAACAATAAACAACAACATCATAAACATCATAAATCATCCCCCCAAGTGCTACATATCAGAGCGACAACCGACTCGATTAACAACAACTAAATCTTCATACTTGAATACCCGCACGTTACCAATATAAAGGCAACGGCGAACAGGAGAAAATGGTGAGATATCAAATCATATAAGTGAGGTCATGATAAATTGTATATTAGGATCCAGGCATATATAGTCATCACATCGCAAGTATTAATATTGCTATACACTTCATGCTTTCACTAATTCACAAACTCACATAGTTTACATCTCACAACAAGTCTCCACAAATCATATTCACATCAATTACATATAAATATATCAGTCACTCACTCTGCAATCTAATTCATGCTACATCACAAGTATAAGTCACAATTATAGTCCCCAAAACATCACCGCATATAAGTCATACATCTAGTCACAAAACATCACATATAAGTCACACCAGACATGTTCAGTTAATCGCATTCCCGGGTATTGATATCCTCATGTTATTCACAAAATCATCTATTCACATTTTCACATACATCCATCATTTACAAGTCACGAATACAATCACGATATAGTCACAAAACGTCACAACTATGAATCACATATGACACATGGGACATGACTCATGTATATGCATGTGGTACCAATCGGAGCTTCAGCCCCCGTCACCAATTGCCCGAATCTGAGGCATAAGGCATAAGCCTTCGTCACTAATTTGCCAATCCAGGCCGTCACAGAGTATGCATATGAAATGTGACTCGACAAACAAGACATACACGACATACTCATCACAATCACACATCATCACTAGGCATACGCCCACACCATTTATAATTACCAATTACTAGAGGTAATTCAACGTCACAATTAATCATTCATCTTCACTTAGAAATAAACTCATCACGACATCATCATCATCATCATCATGTTTCGGCATATCACGACAAACATATAACTTCACATATTAACAAAATCATTTCAACGATCATCATGTCTCGGCATATCACGACAAACATATAAGTTCACTTGTTAACAAAATCATCACAACATCATCATGTTTCGGTATATCATAACAATTCGACTCATTAAGTCAATTCAAATTAGTCTCATAATCCTCTATAAATTAGTCTTCTAATTAACTCACTAATCCACTATCAACTAACCAAAATTATTCACCTAATATTCTCAATTTAATCAAATATGTCATACGTCACTACCGATTATCTAATTTTCGATTAAATCCTTAATATTCATGACTTTACGAATTTTTGGGTTATACTCCCAAGTCACAAAACATAGCTCAACCGGTTAGTTCGGATACAATTCTATTCTTTACCGGTTATTCGATTCGTTCGGTTAAATTCTCAAGATACCGTTATTTACCGACAAACCGAATAATTAATCTAAGTCTAAGTGTTTTTCAATTAAATAGACTAATTGATATTAATTCAACCATTAATTTAATCGACCAATTAACATCACAATTTCGACAAAATAACACCACCACGTTATTGTACTAATTAAACTTAGCTACCACGTTAATTTTCATCAAATTCCGGACAACTAATTATACCGCTTAATTCAGCCATTTCGATCAGACGGGTCTATTTTGCATTTATATTCCAACTTCACAACGTTTATACATACATCATCATATATGGTTTTAAGTAATATTATGATAACAAGGGAGTTGAATAGTTACTAGCATAGAAATGAAACAGAAACAATAACTAGCATAAAAAAACAAACCACATAATACAATTTATACAAATATGAAAAACAGGAACTACACCAAAGTCACAGAACAATATAGCAATGAACAAAAGGTCAAGGCACAAGGCTGCCGACCGTCAATTGTCTTTCATGGCCCTACCGACCATCAATGCACAAGTTCATGGGATTTACTACTATAGTGTATGGTTTTAATTCTTTGTTTCACCAATTGTGGCTTGTTGAAATACGAGATGAATTATTAATCATAAACCTGTTTCATGAACTTTGAAGAAACATGACATTGCAATAGTTATTAATGAATCGCATTAGGAACAGTGGTAACAATGACATATTATGAGTCAAAGATCAATCACTAGACTCAGGACTTCGGTAGTAGAATCTCAACTTTCTGCAACAATTTAACACAAACAATTGCAATAACTTAAATCCCTAATTCCCACATACAAGGTTTCATAGACCCCATTATAGGAAGAGAGCCCCACCCTTACCTTATTCAATTGAAGCAACTCAATGTGTCTCCGATTGCACTTCCGATTGGGCACCATGAATGGAATCTCTAAGCTTGTTCCTCTTGGCTTGCCTCATTTTCTTCAAACTTCTTTTCTACAAAATGATAACACTACACTTCATATCTCTAAAACCCTAATTTTTATTATTTCAATTGGGCTTAGTTAACACTTCCTCTTCACAACCAATTTTAGGCCCAATAAGTCTAATAACTCAAAATGACCAACATATCACTTTTAATAATATTTCATCAATATAATAAATTCCGACTTGTAAATAATATTATTCTTAATATTATTTTCCGACTATCTGACTTTAATTTAATAATTCCAAATACGCTCTTAAATAACACCGACAATCCAAATTCGATCAATATATCATATTTCCGGTCTAATCTTAATTACTCAGAAAATTCTCAAAACTTCAAATATTATTCCAATAATATTTCTAATAATGAAAATATAAAAACTCTTGATTAAATATCAATCCGCTATCCTGAACTAATACCGACTAAATCGTCTCAAAATACAAAAACTTCACAAAACACTCTGAACGTCTAGATTAAGCGAATAATCGAATTTCCGGGCGTTACAGTATTATTCTTCTTCCATCTTCTTATTAGATGGTTCCTGATTATCTCTTTTGTTGCATGTTGTTGAATATTTAATTAGATTCGTCTTCACGACCTTTACAAGAATAAAGTACAAGAATTATGAAGTTGTGTTGAAAATTTCATCCACCTTGTACTCTTCTTCATAACTTCACAAACAATATGAACTTCATACTTTGTTACAGTTCCACGACTTCATGTATATTCATTGATGATGTAAGTTGTTAGTGTTTTTATTTTGTTGCATGCAATTGTTTTTGAAAATTAAGTTTGCAGTTTCACATCTTGATAACTTTCATGGTGTTTGTAGGACTCAAAACAAGAACAATGCATTGTTAAGTTACAAGAAAAGTAAATGAAAATACATCAGCAACAAATTTCATCTAGTTTGAGAAACTATGAGAAGAAATATAAAAATTATGAAGCTGTTCTGTAAACTTCTTACTCCTTATATTTCTTTTTCATAGCTTTACAACCTAGATGAACCTCATAATTGATTCGTGCTCCACGTACAATTAGTTTCAATAAAAGGTGCATCCTGGAAACATTTTATAATATATGATTTTGTTGTATGATGTTGTTTTGTTGATACCTCCTTTTATACGTTGTTGTTGATTAATATTCTCAGAGCAAGAAGATTAGGTTAAGTTTATTATATTATATGCAGATTTTTGTTTCACTAACCCTCACTTAAAATACATTCATTTAAATTGACCTAGATACTTATAATCTGCAAATTAAGTTGTATTTGAAAATCAACTTATATCAATCAATGTTTTCTAAAACTATTTGAGTTATGTTTTAAATTATTGGGTGCTACTGGGTTTCGAACCCAGTACCTACGTGTATACATCACAACGGTCTATAAGAATAACTGTTGTGATATGTGGCGCACACTCTGCCTTATAATAACAGTTTTCAGACCGTCATGGAAACAACGAACTTACAACCACACCCTACTTAACAACGATATGGCACACGTGATGGTCCCCCTTTTTCAACCGTTGTTTAAGGGGTTTTCCGTAGTAGCGTGTGTGTGAGATTGAGAAGAATTATTGGTCAAAATACGGAGTAATTCTTAATAACTTACTTTTGGAGTAAGAATATCCCTCATATATATATATATATATATATATATATATATATATATATATATATATATATATATATATATATATATATATATATATATATATATATATATATATATATATATTCTAATAACTATTATAGGAGCATATATATTTTTATTATATTAGCTATTTTATCAAATTAAGTACTTTAAATACTTAAATGATCAAATAAAGTTAAAAGACCAATTAGTTTTTATTTAGAAATTAATTAATTGGATATGAGCTCAAATGTGAATGAATGCCAGATTTCTGAATAATGAGAACCTAATTGGTCATCAACTTATAAATAGACTATGGTCCCCAATATATCGTATACAGATAGTTTAACTCTTCTTCCTATCTGAAAAGTATTCAAGACATTAGGAGTATGGTTGAGGAAAAATCATACAAGCCAATGCATTAGGAGTACGGTTGGGGAAGAACCACACAAGTCATCAGGATTATCGTCAATATGAACTTTCTCAATACACACCAAATTATATGTTATACTTTGTTGAATATTTTTATATGATTGATCGTTATTGATTTAATTCAAACAATCTATTATAGCGGGAAAACCTCCCTCATTCTATCTTATATATACACATTAGTGGATATCACTTTATACATATTTATATAAACATTCAATCATATGTCTTTTTTAAATCAATAAAAATTAAATACAAATATTATTAATACTGCTTCATCCCACTTCATAACAAATAACTCCTTCTAAAATTTAAACTATCATAAAAATTTATTGTTGTAAATTGTACATTTATATTTTTCGGTTTTTAACAATGAAACAAACATTTTAATTTGAACTTTCACACCCCCTTTCCATTCGAATAAGTATTTGTATAAAAATATAAAATCAATTACCAACAAATTTTGAATATTATAAAAACTCACCCAAATCAAAGTCAAAACAATTTCAAATAAAAATCAAACACCTTTCATATTTGTTGTGATGCTTATATTCATATTATATTTAGAAGGTCATGAAAAAGTTATCACATACTTGTATATGAACTAATCATAAACAAATCATGGGATTTTGATTTTAAATATGAAAAAAATAAAATAATGAAGATTAGTTTTTCTGATCTAGTGATCTTGATCATCAAATTCTTCATATTCCTCTTAATAAATATTCATAAATTTCTCTATTTTAGGCCCAAAAAATGAACAATCAAATCCATCCACGTCCTTTTCCCCAAATCCAAAACCCATCTTCCCATGGCAACAACATCACCGACAAACCCAGAACAACACGAACCGGCGCGACTCGCACAAACAAACTCCAAAACCGCTCTTAAATACCCCAAACCCAAACCACCCCAACGTTCACCTCCACAGTTACAAGAAACCTCAGAGTTAGTTAACTCTCTCAACATTCTAACCGCTCCCGATTTCTACGCCGTTCTCGACGTAGAACCCACCGCCGATTCCAACACTATTCGTAAACAGTATAACAAACTCTCTTCTCTTTTTCATCCGGACAATAACCGCCGCCACGTGGCATCGTGTAAAGAAGCTTTCAAGCTTGTTAACGACGCGTTTGGTGTTCTCTCTGATAAAGCTCTCAGAGAAAGCTACGACGGGAAGGTTGATCTTGAGATTAGAGAAAAGATGAGGACTTTTTGGACTGCGTGTTCTACTTGTAGGGTTTTGCATCAGTTTGAGAGAAGGTATTTGGGTCATAAGCTTGTGTGTCCTGGTTGTAATAAGAGTTTTAAGGCTGTTGAAGCTGTTGAGAATGATGGGTCTGAGGAGGATGAAGAGGATAACACTTTGGGGGAGTTTATGTTGAAGAATAAGAAGAGGAAGAAGAATGGGAAAGTGGGTTGTGAAAAAGGTGAGAGCTTTAAGGGTAATGGGAAAATGGGTTGTGAAAAAAGTGAGAGCTTTAAGGGTGATGGTGAAGTGAGTGGTGAAAAAGGTGTGAGCTTTAAGGGTAATGATGAAGTGGGTGTTGTTGGGAGAATGAGAATGAGAACGAGGAAGAGAACGCGATTGGTTGGGGAGGTTTTGGAGAGTTCTGAATCCAAGAAGGTTGATGTGAGTGAAGAGGAAACAATGACATTGGCTGATTTTCAATCGAAAGTGAAGACTAAGATTAAGGTTGAGAAAGAGAAAATGAAGGGATTGGAAATTGGAAAGGGTTTTGAAGTCAAGGAGAAGAAGGATGAGAGTTCTGTGAAGAGAAATGAGTTGAGACTTGAGAAGCATAAGGATTTTAGTGGAGAGGAATTACAAGCTATGGCGGTTGCGGATTCGGATTTTTATGATTTTGATAAAGATAGAGTAGTGAGGAGTTTTAAGAAAGGTCAAGTTTGGGCTGTGTATGATGGTGATGATGATGGAATGCCGAGGCAGTATGCTTTGATTGATGAAACTGTTTCGGCGAATCCTTTTCAAGTGAGGATAAGTTGGTTGGATTTACAGAACAACGGGGATGAAAAGATTGTTAGCAGGGAGAAATTAGGGTTTCATGTACCTTGTGGGAGGTTTAAAATTGCTAATAAGACTACAATTAGTTCTGTAAATGTTTTTTCTCATGTTGTGGAGTGTGATCGAGCAGCGCGTGAGGTTTACAAGATTTATCCTAAGAAGGGTTCGGTTTGGGCACTTTATAGTGAGGCGAGTCTTGATGGAGGTGAGGGAAAAAGATGCTATGATATTGTTGTGTTTTTGACAAGTTATAGTGAGATGAATGGTATGAGCATGGCATTTCTTGAGAAGGTTGATGGTTACAAGACAGTGTTTAAAAGACATGAGAGTGGAAGTTATGCTGTTAGATTTCTAGGTAAGGATGAATTTTGGTTACTTTCTCATCAGATTCCTGCGCAGAAATTTCCCTGCGACGAGGCTCCTGAATTGTTGAAAGACTGTTGGGAGCTTGATCCGGCTTCACTTCCTTCGGATTTACTGACTATTGGTGGAATAGATAATTGAGGTTAGGAAATCATTTTTTGTTTTGTGATAAGAATTTGACCGTTGATCTTTCTTGAGTTCTTTCACATATACTTACAATTACGTGGCTCAAATTAATGATTTGAAGAAACTTTTGTCTAATGGAAAGTTATTTGAGGAAACAAACTGATTTGTATATCTTGACTTTGTTGAATTTGCTGATCAAGGAAATGTATGAATTGCTATTGCTATTCATATCTGATGCTTAATTAGAATTGCTGAATTTTTGTTTGGTCTCCACTTGATGGGGGACATGAATTCATGTGAATCAAGTGTTATTGATCCCGGATAGCAGCCACAATTTAAATTACAGAGTTTATATAGTTTTAATTTCATACGCGAAATATCAACAACTTGCTGTGACTGATCAATGGGAGGGTGAAATATGAGAACATGAATGAGATAGGGTGAGAGAAGGCCAAGCGTTGTTACGATGTTATTGAATTGTGTTATTCCTGAAGTACCTCAATCAAAAAGCTGTGAAATTTAAATTTCGATGGATTTTTTC
This sequence comes from Vicia villosa, assembly GCF_029867415.1. NCBI lineage: Eukaryota > Viridiplantae > Streptophyta > Magnoliopsida > Fabales > Fabaceae > Vicia > Vicia villosa. Next base: position 113,587,091 of record NC_081181.1, on the reverse strand, counting down.
GGAATTCTCAATCTCACAATGAGGTGCGATGCTATTTCGGCTGTGGCTGCCATTATAGCTGCCACTACACTAAACATATTTGCTACTGCATATCTCATAGCGGCCGGGGAAAATTTGTGATGGAAGTCTTAGGTTTGGAAAATTCGACAACTAATCCAAATTTAGTTTTATGTTATGTTATTCTAAAAACAGTACGCGATTCTGTGAACTTCTTTCCTCTAATGTTCTACACAATAGTTCAAAAGTTCAGTGAAATATATGAATAGACCTACTTGATCATTTTGCTCCTTCATCAGACTTCTTTTATGAGATTTTCTAATTTGTAATCTAAACATTTTGCCTCATTGTCTGTAGTTTATAATCATCTCTGAAATGCCAAAAACTTTTCAAAGGTGTGCAAGTTTATTACAGTTTAGAAACTGATTGTATCAAGTTGTATTCAAATCAAGGTTGAGGGAGCTTTAGTAAAGTGTCTGATGAAGGAGTAGAAAGTAGTGTTCGAGATCAACCTCGTCATGATTATTTTATAAAATATGTAACTCCAGGAATGTTTAATGCTAGTTAAGTTTACCTGTTGAAGTTGCTGCTACTTTTAAACAAGTGTGTAGTCAAACAAAGGCTCGTTTTCTAAACAAGTGTGTGGCTAAACTAAAGCTCATTTCATCACTGTCTTGTTCAGGTGCAGTTTCTGTAGCTTGGATTGATTTGATCCAATTGATTAGGATGCTTTAGAATCTCTAGAGAATTTCTTAGAATATCATAGCTCAATCTGTGAATACTTTAGTGTATATTCTTGCTTCAGCCTGGATGCGCCTTCTCCACTGCAATTTCAAACTTTGGTTTAGTTGTCTTATGTTTAATCATAATTTAGTGCTTAGAATTGGTATGAATAAGGGTTAACACACTATCTTCTTCCGAGTCACATCTAACAGGACCAACTTCTTTATAACCATTTTACAGGTAATTCAAGTTCTTTGTCTATACTTCATAGCATAGTTTTACAATGGCAGTTTATATAATGTATTTCCATAAATACCTCTTTTCAGTGACATTTGCTTACAAAGACTGGATTGTGGTAAGTTGAGTTATTATCTACTAGGTGTTGCTTTGTCAATTATGTAAATAAATAATTATGTTTCAGCTCAAGTAGATGTATTTGCATGTTTTCTTCGGTCATTAGAGTTTGTGGAACAGTGAGAACATCGGAGGCGGCGACAAGGTTGACCACAATGGTCATTGTGGTGGTGCTGATAAATGAAAGGATGGTGGGGGTGACATCAGAGTACAACGACAACAATTCTGATGCGAATTGTAAATGAACTATACACGTTACTTTATACAATTTCATGTGCATTCTAATCTATAAAGCACCGGTGCAATTTAGACATACAAAAGAAATAAAGGATGTCATAACTCAACCTCTACTAGAGGCGACCTATAAATGTTGTTATGTTGGGTAGACATGTTTGAGAGCTTCTTCACAATCTTGACAAGTTATGGGCTCAGTTATTATTAGTTAGATATAATTATGTAGCATGCATCCTAGAGGCAAATAATCACCAAGGAGCATCATATACATGTCGTTATGTTGCTAAAGCAATTAAGGCTCTCAAGTCGAGTTTTATCGCCAGAGTAGGGAGAGGAGACATTTTCATTTGGTATGATAAATGACTCCCAAATGGTAGAATTTGTGACAAATTTTTTTCAGTGAGTGAGTAGGATAGACACCTATATATCTTGAATGTATGAAATTATGGTATTTGAAATTTTGACATCATCTCCACCAATCTTTCTCAGGACATAAGAATTGAGATGACCGATGTCTTTTCTAATGACGACTCAAATGATATTCTTATTTGGGAACCTTCAATATCAAGTACTTATTCTACCAAATAAGCTTATTCTTGGTTAACTTTGGAGTCTAATCCACATCATATTCAAATAATGACTTGGTCTTGGATTTGGAACCTTAAGTTACTTGAAAATATTCGTCATTTTGTTAGGATCGTCATGCATGAGAAGTTTACCTACCAACTATACATGAGTCACTAATCACATGTCAACAAATGTCTTTTGTTATAGATGTGGTGCAGCTAACAAAACTATCTTACACACTTTTAGAGTTTGCTTTAAGACCATGCAAGTTTGGAACAACTACAATTTTCCATCTTACATTCATTTTTATGAGTATGATATTTATAATTGGATGAAATTTTCCATCTTACATTCATTTTTATGAGTATGATATTTATAATTGGATGAAAATTAAAGCGTTCATCAATCATGGCCCTTTGTTTCTCATTTGTTGTTGGATGATTTGGAAATTTCGTAACAAAGAATTCTTCATAGACAACAATCGCCCGTTCTAGAATATCCTTAGCCAAATAACTTCTCTTTTACACTCTACCAAACATGCTTTTGGTGGTTCTAATAAGATATCATTCCTTAGACTTGTGTCTTGGCACCCTCCTTCAAAGAATGTGATAAAGGTCAATATAGGTGGTAGTTCCATTGGTAATTCAGGGTCATATGATTTTGTTGGTCTTTTGAAAAATTCTTTTGGAGGTTGGATCACATGTTTTGCAGGAATTTGTGGCTTCACCTCTAATATTAATGTCGAGCTTCAAGTCATTTATCTTGGTTTTGATATTGCTTGAAATCATGGTTTCAGAAATGTGATTTGCGAGTTTGACTCTTAAACAACTCTGAAGTTTATTCAAGAGGACGTGCCTTCTACTTATTCTTATGCGCCTCTAGTGGATTATATACAATCTCTTATTCATGAAGAGTGACAACTTGTCCTTATTCACACCTTACGCGAAGGGAATGTTAGTGTTGATTGGCTTGCTAAATTGGAAGTCTCGATTGTTCAGGAACACTATGAGTGTTTTTTATTTGTCCTTTTCATTCAGTTAGTATCTGTTTAACAAATTCTATGAGAATTCAATTCTTAATAGCTTAATTATTTGTTGTTTCATTATTTTTCCATTGATAAAAAGAAACAATGGATTGACATGTTTTAGATTTTAGAATTCGAAACATGAAAAACCCACTTCATCGTGACTTCAAACTATAAAATTCGAATTCAAATGACACATTTCATAATGAATTTAGATTCTATAATTCGAAACTTTCTTTTACAATACCAAAGTCTGTGTTTTGATAATAACACCTTAAAATTTCACCAACATAAACATGTCGAGCATAATGCATGATAATGTTGTACACAAAATACAACATAATTCAATATTTTTATGGCCTCCTGATTAACCATGATAGTTTGAAATATTTTTTCGTGTTATCTTCTTAAATTGGGTTAAGATTTCCTCTACAATGGAAGATTTTATTGGTTGTTGTTGTTATTGATTATGATGTTGATGAGATTGTTGTTGATGTTGTTTTTTTTAATAATATTTTTGTTAACGAGGCTATTGTTGATGTTCTTGATATGGATGTTAAGGCTGTTGGTCTTGGTTCAAACCATGTCCTTAGTTGTTGCTCCATCTAAAACTAAAAGGATTGTTAAATGCCAGAGTGCATGTGATGGAAAATGGGTTGTTTATTTGATATTTTTTTTATACAATTGGCTTCTTCATTTGAGAAGTCTTCCGAATTGCATTTACCATTAACATGACGACCGCCACAAGATATAAAAGTTTGCGCTGTTGTACCTATTGTTGTCCCCTTTATAGAGATGCAAATTATCTAGCCAATGCATCAAGTTGAGCTTGCATTTGTTTATCAATAAAATCTTCCACCTCGATATCAAACTTTTTTCTCATTGTAACTTCAATTAAGAAATCTAATAGAATTCTTATGATTACTTTAAGTCACTGCATAAAATATCGTATATGCAGGTAATTCTTAAAAGCATATGAACGATTTTTTTCACCTGGAATTTTTTGTGGTAGGATGAACCTACACCAACTTCGACCAACTTTTATTTTTGTTGATCAACATTGGGTTTTCCACTAGGTCGTATGCGTTCATAAAGAGGAACATTATCCGGTGCAACATAAGTCTTATTCTGACTTCTCCAATGGCGTGAAGTCCTTGGTATTTATGGTAAGGGACCCCCTTTTGTTAGAGGCAAACTAGGGTCTTCTGTCTTCCTAAATATTCTTCATTGGTTGTTGAGGCTTGATATTTTCGAGGCATTTTGTTGCCTCTTTTTCAAACACTGCACTATAGAGAGGGCACAACATTACCTATGAACCTTTACTTTTTCAATGGTTTAAGAAGTCAATTAACTCCTCCTCAAATTTTGGGTATACCACCTTGATTTTCCTGGTGGAATCCATCATACTCACCTCTTCGACTCCGTGCTGAGACCTATAATAGTCTCGACCAACATGATCTCTACCGGCTCGACGAGATGTGTCTCTTTGATTTGTAGAGGATTTAAGTTGATTTGCGTTGACGACTTAGGTTTATCCCCAAACTTCAGCCTAAATCTCTAAAAGCGTCTTGCACTAAACTTTAGCCCAAAGCGTCTTGCACTAAATCTCTAAAAAGTACATATAGAGACCTTTTATGACCAAGGAAATCATGATATTTACAAAATCCTTTTTTTCTTCCTTTGTTCCAATGGTGGCATCTTTAGGTCTTTCGGCACTATGATTTGACCATAGGCAACTAAAAGATAAAAAATTTCATCACATTTGATTACATCGAAAGTATAAGTTTTTGTAATAAAATTTTCATTTATACTTGGTTCAACAAGGTTCTTCCCATTCGAAGGTCTTAAGACCTTACAAACATACATAGGTCATGGCTTCAATTCCACCAGATTAATCTCATTTTCTTCGATGTATTAAAAAACTACGTCGAGTTCTTGATTATATCATTTGCCTCTATATCAGAAATATTTTTCTATGGGTTTCGATTTATTCTATCCTTTTCTAATCTAGCCTTTCGTCCTCCAGGTGTTCGACTTGTCTAACCCTATATGCTAACTGGGCCATATCCTTTCGGCACTAGGTATCTAACTTCTTCCTAGTGGAATAATCTATGTGATCAGTGGTTTTTACACATTTATTTACCATTGTTTTTAGTTGTCTTTGATTTATTTCATTTAGTGTTTCATTGCATTATTCGTCATTTTATGCTTTGGTTTTGTGTTTAAGTGTTTGTATGCTCAGATGAATGAATTGGGAGAAATCAGGGCGAAAAAGTGCAAAACTTAAGAAAAGTGCATAAACTGGCAAAACGCGTCCCCAAATGCGTGTGGAAGAAGAAAAATACAATCACTTGCCCAAACACGTCCCTAGACACGTTTGGAAGTGAAAGGTGCCATCTGTTGCTGAGACGCATCCCCAGACGCGTCCCTAACTGTGCATGCATGCCAGACGTGTCCCCACACGCGTTCCACAGCTTAAATGCGTCCCCAGACGCGTCCCAGAAGTACATAAAAACAAAGGAAAAATTCCTGGCTGCCTAGACGCGTCCCAGGACGCGTCCCACTGGCCCAAACGCTTCCTCACACGCGTGTGCACGTGCTGCCATGGGCCTTTTGGTCTGAAAAGCCCAGGAACACTGAAATAAAAGAAGGAAAACGCGTTGGGACAAGGGTTGGACGATTTTGGAGAGAAAAAACACAATAAAAGGCTGGAGAACTCAGAATTTATGCAGGGAGTGAAGATTTCCATGGGCTTTTGCCATTGAAGATCTAAGTTCCTTCATTTATCTGTAATGTCTACAATTCAAACTATGGTTTCTGTTAATTTTATGAGTAGCTAAACCCCCTCTTTGCTAGGGGTATGGCTCTGATTCTGATTGTAATGAATTTATTTAATTGATGCAATAACAATTTGGTTTTTATTATTGTTGATTTGTTTTACACCGTTCTTTATGTTTTAACCGTCGGACCAATGGATTCTGAATGTTGATGAATAATTTGTGCTGGACAACAATTGTTTATTGATCTGTGTAAGAACATAGGATAATGAATATCACCTAGGATTAAGGATACTTTATCTTAACAAAAAATTCTCGATATTGGAATGTTTCTGTCTAGTTTGTTCGACAATCGACTCAATAGTTTCATCTACAAATTTATTAAACTTAGGGATTTTCCAACCCATGGGGAGTTCAGTTTGCAAAGCATATTCAGATGCGTCGAAACAACATTTGCCCTATGAAGACCAACATTAAGACGATTTTGAGTTAGGATTTGTTCAGCCATATGGTTATGTTATTTTCCCCCTAAAATTATTTTATTGGACTCTCCTAACTACATGATTTGCATATTCGTTCCTATTTACCAATGCCATATCTTCGACTAACCTGGGTCTAGGTTGTTCGATTGGAAGTGGCATAACTTGTTGTTGCACTTGGTTATTGGGAACTTGATGAATGAGGATTTGAGGAGCACCAAAAAAGTTAGCAATTCAACTCATTTGGTGTGCTAATTTTTGTTAACTATGATTGGTATTTTGGATCCAAGGATTGAAAATCATACCAATTTGTTGGGTGAGAATGTTAACCATGTCATGGTTACTATCATCCATTTATTTCCTTAAATCCAATAGAGAATTATTAGTTAAAGGTTGCACAACCTTGGGGATGTATCCTAATCCTCCATGAGATTGAACCATTCGACCAAGGCTGTTTATAGCATATCCTGACGCCATGTACGAAATGAAAGGAGAAGCAACATCCATTGCATTATCTACATACATCGATGCATGAGTTTATAGGTATGCCATCATTGTAGTTGGTATGCCATATGGATATTCCCTATCACCAGGGGAAGTGTAAAACAATGGAGGCCTTTGTGTGAAATGTTTGAATTTAGAGCTATTGGATAAAAGTTCAAAGAAGTAAATGCATAAGTACTTAAAGGGATAAAATAAATAAAGAACAATGGTAAAATAACTAGATAATAAAATGCTTGAATTAAAAGCGGGACATAAGTTCATACATTTCTCACAAATTCTTTATCTCTGTGACTCGGATGTGCGAACTCTAAAAAAAACAAAATGAAATTGCGAACCCCCATTGCAATATCTAAATCTACTTTTATACTATGTACAATAATAACTGTCAACAATTCATTCTCCAGAATTTGACACATATCTTGCGACGTGGGCTGTTGTCTTCTGATGTGTTTCCAAGTGTCTTTGGTTATTTAACTGCTTCAATCCGTTACTGCCGTTGAAAATGTCTTCAAGTTACCTAATCATATCTGTCGAAAACTCCACTTGTCGAATTTGCATCTTGGGGTTGACGACATGGCTTAACTACATACACTTAGTATTTATATCTACCTTGTATCTCATATTAATGTAGAAAAGGCTAAGTCGAAAATTTCAGGCTAATTATTATACTCCAACTTTTCCCCCTAGAATCCTTCGAGAATGATGAGTGACAAAGTATGAATGCTTACCTTGAAATATGGACATCCCCATCATTGCTTTCCATAGTTGCTAACTGTTGTTGCCATGCGAAGAACAACCATGGCTCAACTAGGACAACTTGATCTCCATCGCAGATTGGAGCTTTTGTACATTTTCAATCAAAACTTCTCAAATCTTTCCCTTTCACTATGGATGAACAATGTCCAAAACTCATTATTTCCTTTGATTCAATAAAATATTTTATAAATTTAAGGTATGAGGATGTTGGCTAGGGGGATTTATGCCCTAATTCGATTTAGGGTTCATATAGCAGAAAAAATAAGAACGAATTGAGACAAAACAAAGAAGGGGATGACAAAATGTCAAATAGGATGTTACACATATAAAATTAGACATAGTTAATGGGAATTATACGAAAAAGACTTACATATAATATCATTTGTATGAATAAAGAATCACATTGACCATTTTAAATAATAAAAGACTAAAATTGACCAAAGATACAATTAAAGAAAAAAAAATTATCAATATGAACACTTTTCGATACCCGTTTTATCACATTTAAAATTAGGGGTGGCAAAATGGGTTTGGCCGGCGGAGAAAACCCATTTTGCCCGCACTTTTTCACGGGGCGGGACGAGGTTTTAGGCCCGCTCCCTTTAATGTGTTTGCCCCGCCCCGTTTTTTGCGGGTTTTGCGGGCATGAGTTTTTTCATACAATTTTACTATTTTAAGCCCTAAAAGGTTCAATGCCCGTGGACTTTACCCGCCCCGCCCTCACTTTTTTACAAGACGGGACGATATTTTAGACCCGCACTCTCAAATATGTCCGCCCCATCCGTTTTTTTGCAGGCTTTTGCGAGATGGACCTAAACGGAACGGACATGCTCGTTTGCCATCCCTATTTAAAACCATCATCAGAAAGATAATTGTTTGACAATTGTTTTATATTTCTTCAAAAATTATGTTAAAAAAGTCACTTGTTGACTTATCCTTAGTTCCAATAGAGATTAGTAAAATGACAGTTCTGCCATAATTAAATGACATCTCAAACTATTTTGGCCCGCAAATATTGAAGTAATATCAATCAAATACTAGAACCTTATAATCATATCCATTATTTCCGAAAATATCCCTAACATTATGACCAAATTACTCGACGACCTAACACACGCTTTCTCATTACCGTTAGCTTCACCTTTTCAATGGACGATAATACCCATGCACTCACCTCTTTCCAATTCAATTTCTTAACTAAAATAACACTCTAATAATTATTCCTATTCATATTCTCCAACTCATTGAGTTGGCTAATATTCATCTCATAAATCACAAGTATAGTATATATTCTGCCGCGTAGTATTGAATTCGTATAAAGCAAAAATTATCAAATTAATTAGCTTAAAAAAAATTATCATAAGTTATTAACAACTCAATCATACAATAATACAACCACCACATATGATTTTGGAATGCTTAGAAAGAAAGATATATAATAATAATGTTAGTATCTTAATTATTAAGTGGATGAGAAGCTTAGCCATATTGTAGTACACGTGGAAAGTAATAGGAGAGTCATCAACCCATCACCCTCCCCTAGGGTTTTTCCTTTTATGGGGTTCAATTATTTTCATATCAAGTCTCATTGTGATGTGAATTCCTACCAGAAACACCTCACACATAAATACAACTAAAAACGTTTAGAAAATTATTAAAATAAGATTAAGCCAAAATTAGTATTACGGTCATATCATTTGTAAATATGACTCGTCATTCGTTAAAGTCAAACTAGCAAATAAAACCTTTCATTTAGAAAAGTCTGACGTTTGATATGTTTAATTTAAAATGCATATAAATGATGAGTTATGATTAATTAAAGTTATATAAAGATTTATATTGAAAATGTATTTAAAGTAGAGTTTAATTTATATTTAACTTAAAATCCACATAAATGGTAAGTTGTGACTATTTTTTATTACTAAGTTATGACTGATTAATGTTAAATACAAGATTTGCATTAATTGTGGAGTAAAAAGTTTTACAATATCAACAAATCAAATAAATAAATTTAAAATTAGTTATGTTTGAAACAAATGATTTTGATATTTATTTTTTCCATCTTTAATTATACCTCTTTTTTTAATTGTATTTCTAAATATAAAATCCTATAAATTTAATTTTTATAGTTTATTAACCGTTTGAAAAAATATAAAATCCTATATATCATAAATATATGACCAGTTAATTGTGATTTTGTTCGATATAATTTAATTCGGTTAATTATGGTTTGATTCGGTTATCAAACTGTTTGATGAATTGTAATTCGGTTTTTATTAATTATATAAGATAGTTTTATTTGATTCGATATAGATTATTTAGAATCAAATAAAATTATCTATATCAATTGTAAAAAAAATTGAAAATTTGATAGAATACACATATCCGATTTTATTGTTATGAATAATTAATCTATTTAAAACTTTCTAAATAAAACCTAGGATATGTAATATATATGAAAAAAATAATATGTGTTTGTAATTAAAGATAAAAATAGTAACAACTATAATCGATTGATATTGTAAAATATTTTACATTAATAACCCATATAATTGATGGATGATACTCATCACTCCAACATTATGAAATTATCATATCTTGCCCCCTCAAATAAAATAAAAATTCAATCCAACAATGATAGTATGCCTAACCAATTTCTTTAGTTACATCATGCCTAACGATAAGCACATATTCTCTCATGCCCAAAAAAAAATTCATAAACAAATTCGCATCCACTCTATATGTATATTAAATGTACACAATGAATGGCACACCTCATGATATTCCCATAAAGCCAAGGGCAATTTCAAATCACAAATACATAAATACTTAAATAATTAAATAGACAATAAATAAAGAAATAAAAAAACGAAATCAAAGTCAAGTCTATAGGAGCAACCAATCAAAGACCAATATCCTCTCCTCTTCTAGTGCTTTTCTGTATAAATATAGACTCAACAAAGAAGAAAATTTCAAACAAGTGTAGGAGAGAGAGAGAGAGTCTCAACACATGAAAAATCTATTTTTATTTATTTTTTTAAAAATTACCATGAATCACCATAAAACTCATTCTCTTTTCTATTTTTCTCTCTTTCTTCTCTTCTCTTTCTCAATCTCAGCTTTCGACCTTGCAACCATACCCTTCAATGATGGCTATTCTCCTCTCTTCGGAGATGGCAACGTTGTTCGTTCCGTCGACGGCAACGGCGTTCAACTCCTCCTCGATCGTTACACCGGTAATTCAATTATTCAATTATCATATTACTATTATTATTATTATTATTATTATTATTATTATTATTATTATAATTATTATCATCATACACATGCAAAATCAATTTTTTTTATATATATTTTTAATTTAATTTCTGATGATGAATATATAGGTTCTGGTTTTATTTCATCCAATATGTATCAATATGGATTCTTCAGTGCTAATATAAAGCTTCCATCGAATAATACAGCTGGGATTTGTGTTGCGTTTTATGTAAGTATTCAAATTATTTTCTGTAAATTTCTTCAATATTATTAATTTTTGTTGTATTCGTTTATTCGTTGATTTTCTGATATTACGCGTTGCTTTTATTCATGGGATTCTTTCCTTCCTTTTTTTGTTTTTCACAATCGATTCTTTCTTCTTCCTTTCCTAATTTCTTTTATTTTTTATTTTTTTTAATAGTTTATTTGATGAATTAAATTTCCTTTAATTTGACGAAGAATTTTGCTTCCATGAAGCAAAGTCAATAATTACGGTTTCAATGGCATGAAAAAAACTCCAATTTGTATACGTAAAGTTTTTCTAAAAAGAAAGAGTCTTCAAACTGTAAACTACAAGCGATTCATTTACGTAACTTTATTAAATATCCTTTAATAACGTCATTGTTTTATTTATTTATTTATGTATTTATTTATTAATTGTTAATTATTGTTGTTGTTTCAGACATCAAACGGCGATGTGTTCGAGAAATCCCATGATGAGTTGGACTTTGAATTCCTAGGTAACGTACCTGGAAAACCATGGCGGTTTCAAACAAATTTGTATGGAAATGGAAGTACTCATCGTGGTCGTGAAGAACGTTATCGTCTTTGGTTTGATCCAAGTAAAGGGTTCCATAGATACAGTATTCTCTGGACACAAAAAAACGTAATGTAAGTCTCACTATTACCACATTCATTCATGCCATATAAAACTGCATATTCGTGTCTCTGTCAATCATCTGTACCGACACTTATAATTATATTTTCTTTTTCATATGTATATGTGTTTGTGAATCGGTTGCTTTTTATCTGGGAAAGGTTTTTGGGTATGTGTATTTGTGGCTTTAGTTTGAACTTATAATAACATGGTGTGTTATGAGATTGGAGTGGTTCATGTTTGACTTATTGTGAGAGAGAAAATTGTTAGGAATTGCGTGTGGGATAAGTTATGTATACAACTAGAGTATGTGTGAGCTAGCAAGGATTGAAAGCATAGAGTTTTCATTACTAAAAAGATTGATTTAGATGGTAGTGATGATACTTGTAATATTCATCGATTATTTATTTTCTATTTTAGATATAGGTATAATTAATATGACCCACACATCATGGCCAACTTCAATTTTGTTTCTTATGTATAATTTTTACATTTCATTTTTCTTCGTCTTCTTTATTCTTCATGGTGGTTAATGGTTATAATCATGATCATAATTATATTTCTATCATAAATTTGTGTCTATCCATTTGTTTACGTGATGTGTATATTATATGGTTCTTGTCGTGCTATTAATCCTTTTTAAGATTGTGTGGTGAGAAAAAAAATGCATTATCTTGTTAATTAATTTATAATAATATTTTGCTTCTAGAATTTGACTGAATATTATCTTCTTTGAAATGTTTCGTCGTCTACATTAATTAAGTTGAATTAAAAATTGTAAACCACACACTAAGCACGTTAGTTGGAACTTATGTCGGTCCAAGTCTAATTAAAATTGGCATAAAGTAGAACTTATAGATAAAGGGAAATTAATTCATTAACACATAAAGAAAGATGTGAAGTGTATATTATAATTAGAAAGCAGTTTTAGTTAGATTACCAAACGAAAACAAATTCATATATTAGTAACATATTGCCAAACCTTGTCCTAATAATTCCACCTAATTATACCCGAAATCTAGCTGTCAAAATATTCTTATTATTTCATATGAATGATTGATTAATATTATATATTTAACATGTGTTTGAAATATTGCAGATTTTACATTGATGAAGTTCCAATTAGAGAAGTGTTAAGAAGTGAAGAAATGAGAGGTGAATATCCATCTAAGCCAATGTCATTGTATGCAACCATATGGGATGCATCAAATTGGGCCACATCAGGTGGAAGATACAAAGTCAACTATAAATACGCTCCTTTTGGAGCTGAATTTAAAGACCTAGTCCTCAAGGGTTGCACTACTGATCCAGTTCAAGAATTCTCCGACATCGAGGCTTGCGCGGAACAAAACACCCATCTCGAAGCCCAAGACTATGCGGAGGTGACTCCTATGCGTAGTATGAAAATGCGAAGGTTTCGTCAACGTTTCATGTACTACTCTTATTGTTATGATACGATTAGATACCCTATTCCACCGCCAGAGTGTCATTTTAATCTGGCGGAGAAACAAAGGTTTAAGGAGACTGGAAGGTTGAAATTTGGCGGAAGTCACCGCCGAGTGTCTAGGCGGAGAGGCCGTAATTCAACTCCTGTAGAGGACTCTGATCAGAGTGATATGTGATGTTTTATTATATGTATATAATAGTGTTGATTTTAATGGAACTTTTTTGGGCTTTTGACACTGTCTATTGTTTGATACTACGTTAATAAATCATGTGGTTAGTCCTTAAAAAGTTGTGTTTTTTTGGTGTTATGCTTTTGTTACTTAGTGTGTGTTGTTTCATAGGTGGAATATAAAATCGGTATATAAATTTGTATGAGTGCTCTTAAGTATATGTCAAAATTCATATTGTGGGACGGTTCTTGATTATCTATGGTTGATCTTTGTTGCAGAAAGAAATTGAGATAAGAAAATTATATTATCTTCTACATTTAGGTAAATGATGAAAAATCGTTATTGTTAGAATGATGTATAGTATAGCTCATGAAAGAAAGAGAATTTCATGCAAGCTTGCTTTGTTTATTCATTGATTGCATTACAATGAAGGAGTGACGTCACTTATATTGATTATGAGCTCTAGAGGTAGTTATAACTAATCAAAAGTTAATTACTCATCTAACAACTTAGTCTAACCAAATCAATGCACATGCTTAATATATTCATGCATGCTTGATCATAATACATATGCATGTATTCTTCTCATACGCCCCTTCAAACTCATGGTGGGTTGAGCAAACCACTTTGAGTGGTTTGGTGAGTGCATCAACTAATCGAGCATGAACAGGAACATGTTTTGCAGATGATTTGCCACAACTTTCTTCTTAATAAAATGAATATCAAATTCAATGTATTTGGTTCTTGCATTAAATATCAGATTATATGAAAACAACACGACACTAAGATTATCACAAAGTAGAGTAGACACAATTATGTAGCACCTTAATCTTCAATAATAATTTATAAAATATTTTAAAAAATATTTAGATTAAATAAGGGTGTTACATTGACAAACATTCACTTTTAAAATAAATTATAATATGTAAAAGTATTCACAACTCGATGTTACAATATCACAGCAAAATCAAGATTAATACTAATAGCCGACAAAGGTACGACAAAAACATAAAACAAAAATTCAATATGAAGGAGGTTAAAGAGGCGGTTTGGAGTTGCGACGGCTCTAAAAGTATGGGTCCGGACGGGTTTTCTCTCCTATTTTTCAAGAAGTGTTGGTCTTTTATTAAAGAAGACGTGTTTGCTTGTTTTAATGCTTTTTATTCCGGGACCGCCATTTCTAAGGCTATCACTTCCTCTTTTCTAACGCTTATTCCAAAAATTGACAATCCTTTAGATCTTGACGACTATCGGCCGATTTGCTTGGTGGGAAGTATATACAAGATGATCTCAAAACTTTTGGCTTGCCGTATCAAGAGGGTTCTCTCCTCGATCATATCTATTTCTCAAAGTGCGTTTGTCCCGGGGAGACAAATGCTAGATGGTGTGGTTGTAGCAAACGAAATAGTTGATTATGCTAGTAAGGAAGGGAAAGAATGTCTTCTTTTTAAGGTTGATTTTGAAAAAGCATATGACAAGGTGTGTTGGGATTTTCTTAGGTACATGATGAGAAGGATGGGCTTTGGGAAGTTATGGATGAGGTGGATGGAGTTGCTTGTTTTTTCAAGTAAGATGTCGGTGTTAGTCAACGGTAGTCCTACAAAAGAGTTTGTCGTGGAGAAAGGGCTAAGACAAGGAGATCCTATCTCTCCTTTTCTTTTCGTGATTGTAGCGGAAGGGCTAAGAGCTTTAGTTGGGAAAGCGGTTGAAAATGGAGATTTTATAGGATTCAATGTGAATGGTAGATGTGAAATTGATATTCTTCAATTTGCGGACGATACAATTTTGATAGGAGATGGGAGTTGGAAACATCTTTGGGCGATTAAATCGGTGTTGAGGGGTTTTGAGATGGTGTCCGGCCTTAGAATCAATTTTCATAAAAGCAAGTTGATAGGTATTAATATCAATCCTCATGTTTTGGAGGTGGCTACGAATTTTCTTTCTTGTAAATCGGAGGATAAACAATTCAAATTTCTTGGTATAATGATCGGTGCTAATCCTAGGAGAATCTCATCTTGGAAGCCTTTGGTGGACAAAGTGAGGAGGAAACTTAATACTTGGAAAGGGTGGTGGCTTAGTTTTGGGGGGAGGATCACACTTATAAAATCGGTGTTGAGTAGCTTGGCAATTTTCACTCTCTCTTTCTATAAAGCTCCTAAAAGGATTATAGCGGAACTTAATAAGTTACAAAGTAATTTTTTATGGGGTGGATCGGAGGAAAATAGGAAAATGCATTGGGTGAGTTGGAAGGATTTGTGTTTACCGGTGGAGAAGGGTGGTCTTGGTTTTAGAAATCTAGAAGAGTTCAATAAGGCGCTTCTCTTGAAGTGGAATTGGAGAATGTTTGGGGCTACGGATTCTTTGTGGTTTCGTGTTTTGAAGGCGAGATATGTGGATGTGAAGTTGAGAGCTTCCTTTTGTTCTAAAATCACTTCTTCGGAGCGGTCTTCTTCGGTGTGGTGGAGGGATATCACTTCTTTGGAGTCCAAAATCCCGGCGGAGTTTTTTACTAACAATTGTTTTTTTCATGTAGGTAACGGTGCTTCTATTTCTTTTTGGCAAGCTAGATGGTTGATAGATGGAGTTTTAAAAGATCTTTTTCCTGTTCTTTATAGTAGTACTGTATTGAAAGAAGTTTCAATAGGAGCTATGGGAGGATGGAAGGAGGGTAATTGGTTTTGGAATGATTTTGGGCTTTTGAATAATTCTGTCTTGGCGGGGGGGCATTCTGTCAGTGCTGGTTTGGAAGCAGGCCCAGCCAGTGGAGGCACTGTGTTGAGACCGAGGAGTGGTGTTTTTCAAGCTGCTGCTGCGGCCATCGGAGGGCTTGCTGATACAGAGGTTAGCGGTGCAGAAACGGTGATTCGCTTCAGACCGAGACTGCATGAGCCGCTGGGGGCGGATTCTGTCGAGGACAGAGGCATCATCGATGCTGAGCCAGCAGTTCACGCGGGCCAAATAACGTCTCTTCATCTTGAGCAGGAGGCTTTTATGAAGATTCTCGCTTCCGTTCAGTTGTGTCCGGTTCAGCAGGATAAATTATCTTGGATTCATGATAAAAATGGTTTTTTTTCGGTTTCTTCTTGTTATTCCATTTTGTACGGTAGATTTATTCCGTACGGTCCGGGTAACCGTTATGATTCAGTCTTTATTGATTTATGGAAGGTGGAAGTTCCGACTAAGGTAAAAGCTTTTGGTTGGCGTTGTTTCCTCAACAAAATACCAACTAAAGATCATCTTTTGAAAAGAGGTATTATT
This sequence comes from Vicia villosa, assembly GCF_029867415.1. Lineage (NCBI taxonomy): Eukaryota > Viridiplantae > Streptophyta > Magnoliopsida > Fabales > Fabaceae > Vicia > Vicia villosa. The sequence continues at coordinate 113,570,667 of NC_081181.1, read as the reverse complement.
GTTGATTCTCCGAGTACGGTTTGTGCTCTTTGCGGGGAAGTTGTTGAAACCTTGAATCATTCTTTTTTGAGATGCCGAAACGTCAATACCGTTTGGATGGAGATGGCCGATTGGATAGGTTTGAGACATACTTGTTTTGAGGATTTGAAGGAGAGTTTTTGGGTTTGGAGTAAGTTTTGTAGAACTAAGAAGGTCACAAAAGGGAAGGAGGGAACTATTTGGCTAGCAATTATGTGGAGCATATGGTTGAGGAGGAATGATATTGTTTTTAACAACTCGTCTTGGAATTCAAGAGATGTAGTGTGGAGTTGTAAAGCCCTTGTTTGGAGATGGTCTTTTATCGGGAAAATTATGCGTGCCAATTGTAATTTCTACGAGTTTAGCAATAACCCATTGTTTTACCTTAGTTAGATTGCAATAGGAGTGTAATTTTCTTTGATGGGGGAGTTCCTTTCTTTGTTGTATTTTGTTCTCTGGTTTAAAAAAAAATAAATTCAATATGAAGTTCAAATAGAAGAGATTCGAGTCAGTGGAGTTCAGTTATTGTGTGTGCTAATGCCCTATATTCAGCTTTCGTACTTGACCTTACAAGAAGCACTTGTTCATTTGAACTCCATGCTATAAGATTAGGGAAAAAATGATGCAAAGCCGCTTTTTTGAAACTCAAACAATCATGAAGATTCTATCTTGATGATGATATAGCGGAAAATGGTTCCTTGAGGGCGATTGATATCATATTAGAACAACATCTTATTCATGAAGCAAGTGAAAAAGAAAACTTCACCAATGAGTACAAAGTTTGCTTGCTTTGTGAATTAATTTCATAAAATGTATTACAAGAGCTAGCTGGTTTATATAATATCCATTTGTATGAGATGGTTGAAATTAACTCTAAGTTAGTTACATTTCTAACTAACTCCTTAGCATGGACATGTACATCACTAAACACTATTCTCTTGCATAGCCTATTAATATCCATAGATATTCTATTAGCTAATACCCCCCCTCATGATCATGGTGGTTTCAACAAAACCACTTTAAGCTTAGTTCGAAAGTCTGAAAACATGGCTGTTGAAAATGGCTTAGTGAGTGCATTCGCAAGTTATGCCTAAGTCGAAACATGTTGAATCTGAAGATGTTTGGGTACCATACTACTACAATTAATATATTTCATGACAATGCTTTCAGTCTTTCACCTCGATTCACCAATAACTGAGGTATATGTCTTCGCAGCGCCATCATTTATTTACTTAAAAAAATACAACCTATACCCTCGGTTATTACTAAAATCAAGAGAATAAAATTATGAGAGAGCTTCCTTCGAATTTCAGTTAATGCATTTTATGTTTTACTTTTATTTTTAATTGGTTTAAAGTCACATGACGTTTTTTCCTTTTTTCCATTTTTATTTATTTTTAATGTGTATTACCCTCGATTATATTTGCCAACCGATGAGTAATATCTTTTGCATAAACATTTTCAAATGTTTTTTTTTATAATTATTTTAAATCTATTACCTTAGTTTTGCCTACGACGTGATTTTAATTTTAAATGAATTTCTAGAATACGGCGCTATGGGGTTTTCCTAATTTTTATTAATTTTTTAATTAATATATTTCCTCGGTTTAGTCTAAAAACTAACGTATTTATTCTATTGCACAAATACTTCAGAGAACAAGACTCTAACTTTTCATTTAACTATCAACAAACACTCTAACTTTATCGTCATTCTCTTCACAAAAACCCTAGGAGATTTTCATAAAAACTCTTCCAACATCAACTCGACATCATCTCTTTCCAATGTCATATCTTCCAACATCAACTCGAACATCATCTCTTTTTCAAACTCCTTGAAGCTTTGTTATTACGTTTGAGGTATGTAGCTCACCACTGAAATGTTCATAGAAATAACATTAGTTTTAGAAATGTTCATAGAAATGTTGTTACACACTATGGTGTTAGTTTTAGAAGTGTTCATAGAAAAGGTATTAACACTGAAATGTACGTAAATCTTCTATGTATATTGTTTTTCTTGAAATGTTTCATTATAACTTATTACTTAATTTTATATTTCTAGTTAGTATGTTTTTATATTCTGAATCATTTAGGATGAAGTGTTGTGTGACGTGGCTTTAAAGTTCATGTTGTTGTCTATGTTATATGTTGTTATTTTTCTTAATTTAGACAAACATGAGTGATTTGACAAGTACCTCCCGTACAACATCTATTGAAACCTTTGTTAATACAAAAGTAAAAAATAAAAACTAGAGGTGCCTCGACGTTGACTAAGATTAAAAAAAGGCCATTAAACTGGCGTTCGCACCTCGGTTAATTTTGATTTAAGAACTGATAAGACATATGGTGAAAATGCTGATGATTTTAAAGATTACGTGACATTCACTACTACGGAAAATACATATGATAACGGTTTTGAAATATATATAATGACGGTTGTTTGTCTGTTATTAGGTATCATGTGATTTTAAGTATGCTGCTTTCCATCACGGGTGTGTGACGTGGCGATAAACTAGGTAGCGCACTACCTATCACAATAGTTATCTTAAACAACCGTTGTGATATATATAAAGTTCATGAGTTCAAAACCCAACAACAACAATCTATTTAGAATAAAATTAACATTTTACCATGATCATAAAAGATAATCATTGTGGTATGTATACATGAGTGTATTATAAAATATGTGGATTGCTTGTTTTCCCTATCCTCACTAAACATATACAACCATATTAAAATTGATGTTGAACATAATAATCTGATAAATTAAATTATTCTTGAAAAAAACTTAAACGAACCACTATTTTTCAAATTACATGCATCTCGTAATCCATCTATCGCTTTTAACATATAGAATTTGGTTCAATGCCCAAAGTTCTTCAAAGCAACTGTTCATTCTCTTCTAGTTTATTTTTCAAAACATCAATATGTTGATTAATTCAGAGTCATCATCATCATCACTATCATCATCATTATTTAATTGATTATGATGATTATTATGATGATAATGTTTTGCAATATAAACACATGAGTTGAGTTACTTGGTGATAAAGGAAGTGTGTTTAAACTATGTGTTGCTACGTCAGTTGGAGACACATTACTAGATATACTCAATAAGGAAGGAAGTGTGTTTGAAATGTGCGTTTCTTGGTCAGGGAATGAATTTGTGTGGTGTATTGTTATAATATTTGTGTTTGTTGCAGGAGCGTGATGTATGACTTAGGGATCTGAGGTATTAGGTCATGTGGTAGTACATATGAGGTTCGAATGAGCTTTTGAAGAAACTAAGCCATGTGAGTTTGTGAAGTAGTGGTTAAGAGGTTTTCAATCTTGAAGCCATTCTTGTTTTAATGTCTCATGTGTGGAAATAAAGAACACCCAAATATTTTCAATGAGAGGTAATCAAGTTGTTTGTTGTGAAAAATAGAAAAAGGAGATACATTGTTAGGTATACAACTTGTAGGAAGCCTGTTGAGAAATTAAACATAGGTGGTGAAACTATGATCCCAAATTTGAGAGGTAGAGCAACATGGTTAAGAAGTGATAGTCTCATTTCAACTATCTTTCTATGCTTTCTCTCAACTGTACCATTTTGATGAGAAGTATCGGGGAATGTTAAACTATGCAAGATGTCTTTTTCCCAAAGTAACTTGACATTGTGACCACACTTGTTGTACAATTGACACGTAGGCCTGTTACCAGTGGTATAATTCTGCCTACCACGACCTTTTCCACGTGTTTTCCTTCCTCTGCCCCGAAAGTAGTGATTACCATTACCATTAGATACATCATGCTTGAATCCTTCAAAGCTAACCAGGCTAAGTTGCATTAGCAATGGCACTAAGAAAGGAAAGTTCTTGCATATACTTGTCCACATGAGCTCCTTGGAAATAGAGATGGGCTTCAACAACATAGATGTCGGTAGGCTCCACTTTGATAAAGATTATCATAATAAAGAGGTTGTACTCCTCTTGTAGCCCTTGAAGAATTGCATCGATTTTGCCTCTTTTTGATATTGGATCTCCAATGGCAATCAAGGAATCCACAAGAACACTAATCCTTATAACATATTCAGATTTAGTTTTGTTACCTTGCTAGTTTTTCAGTTCTGAGTGAAGTTGGTGCGCTCGAGCCTTCATTTGAGAGTTGAAGTGTTTGTGTGCTTTGTCCCAAATCTCATATGCATGTTTGTAAGAAAGAAGGAGTGGTAAAACAACTTTAGAGATTTTTGAGAGAAACCATTTGAATAGGGCATGATCTTGCACAATCCAAGCCCTATAGTTTTCAGAGATAATGTTGGCAACTCAGTCATGTTCAGTCTTGAACATTGGTGGAATTTGTGGATTTTCAACTACTTTGTGCAACTTGTGTGAAAAAATAAATCCATCCACTTATTGATTCCCCAACAATAAGTTATTTTATTGAATATTTATTGAGATTTTTGGTGCAAATGTGTTTGTGTTACCTGAAAACTGAACTGACTCATTGAGGCTTGTGAAGTTTGCACACCTTGTGGAGATTCCGTGGGTGTATTAACAAGATCCTCCATTGATGTTTTTCTGAAAGTCCATACATAGTGAAAACAAGGTAGTTTGAAGATTATGAATCTTCTTTAAAGCTTGAATTTTGATGATGTTGGCTCAAGTGCAGGGTGAATCACAGCTTCTCTGAAGTAGGAAAACGTTTCATAAATTCAGACACATTTTCTTTGAAACCTATGAAGAATGATGAAAATTTTCTTCTTTGAAGGTTAAGCAATAGGGAAATGATACAAAGCAAATTTTTGAAGCTCCAACAATGGTGAAGATTCTATGTTGATGATGATTCAGCGAAAGACAGTCCCTTAAAGGCGATTGATGCCATGTTAGAACAATATCTTGTTCATGAAGAAGTGGAAAAGAGAACTTCACCAATGAGTACAAGCTTTGCTTGATTTGTGAATTAATTCCATAAAATTAATTACAAGAGCTAGTTGGTTTATATAACCTCCACTTGCACGAGATGGTTGTAACTAACTCTAAGTTAGTTACATCTCCAATTAACTCTTTAGCATGGATACGTACATTGTAACACCCTGAAATCTAGATCAATTATTTAATTAGTTATTTAATTAACTTAGCGTGAGTGTATGAGTCCTAATGAAGTATTTGATGTTTTGATGATGATATGTGATGTTTTGGTGATTTATGCGATGTTCATGTGTGTTACAAGGATTAAGAGTATTTTAGAATAATTAGAATATTTAGTTGGGATTATTTTAATTAGTGAAATAGAATAATATTGATGTTAGATATGACAAGGGCAAGATAGTCAATTCAAGGGGCTAAGTGAGGGCAAATGTGGAAGGGCCATATTAGGGGTCTAAGGGGTAAGTTTGACAAAAAGAAATATTGAGGTTTTAATGATTCATTCTGTGAAATCGCATTTGGAGAAGAGGCTGAGAGAATAACATAGCTAGGGCACAAAGGAAGGGGAATTGTAGAACGCGAAGAGGATTTAGAATCAAGCTCCAATCTAAGGTAAGGGGAGTTTATCTTGATTGTTATAATTGATTTAAGTTTCGGATAATGATAGGTTTTGGTTTGGGATTTTAATTCATGATGATAATGTGATGATGGAATGAAATTGGAAAATTGATAGTATAATGTTATAATAGGTTAGTGACCATAATGTAATGATAAGTTAGGTGGTTATTGTGTGATGAAAACCTGTGATTTATGATGAAATTGAAGCATGTAGTGGGTAGAAATCGCAACATTGAGACTGGTGTTTGTGCAGGAAATCGCAATAGGAAAACCCTATTCACGCAAATTCTCTGGGCGAATGGACTTGCCCAGCATGCACTGTGCAAGTGAGTAGGTGAGTGGATGTAGAGAACTACTGACTTGGTTCGCCTACAGGTTGGTCGGGCGAAGCCTCAGGCAAACACGAGTTCCTCGGGCAAATGGTTTAAGAAAGTTAGATGTTGGCTACTAACTTCAGTCGCCAGGCGAATAAGAAGGCTTGTCGGGCGAATGATGCCTAAACCAAATTTTTTATAAAGGTCGTAAATTGAGTTTCTAGACTTTGTTTGACGCGTCGTTCGAAGCGTAGAGAAGCTGATAAAGTAATCTAGACCATGGTGAAATAAAATAAGTTATAGGGCATAGTTTTATAGGACTTGCATTTTAATGAGATGATGATACCCTGTGAAAATATAATAGGAAGTAAGCTTTCTATTATGAAATTGAATTAACCATGTATTGTCGTTACTTGACTTATGTTCTATGATATTTTGATGTTGTTGTGATGATATGTGTATTTATGAAGTATGTGATGAGATATGATTAATATGATGAATGATGATGCGTCTTGACTAGCCGTGATCGTATTTTATGCGTTATTGCGCATCATGCATTCATATCATTGTCAGGACGAATAGCCCAGTGATGTTTTGTAGGATATTGATCTATTGATGTATATAGGACAATACGGTCCAGTGATGTCCTCAAGCCCATAGTGCGGATTGAGTGCAATTTTGGTGAAGTGCTCCGGTTTCAAGCGGGAATCGATCCTATTGGTGGGGATCTTTGGAGATAGCAATGACTAAGTCACCAATGATGTTTTGGTACCACATGCATGAGTGTATTGATGTTGCATCTCATTATTTGTGGTATTGCACAATATTTGAATTAAGTGATGTGTTTAATTTAACTCTTGAGTTATGGTGTTTCAAAGAGAAAAACTCGTGATTGTTGATTTGTGCTATGAACGCAGAAAATGATGTTATGTTGTTTTTGTTTCTATGCTATAGCTAATATATCTATCACTTATGCCTTTTATAATGATTATGATTTACTTACTCTTAGTGCAGGAAGCTTAGGAGGTAGCTTTGGAGTGCGCTTATTTAGTTTTCGTTGAGTCCAATGGGTCTTGCTCTGATATGTAACATCGGGGTTGAGATCGATTGATTGTGAACCTTGAATAATTTTGTTATTTTGAAGGATTTTACCTTTATAATCATGAAGATATAAACATGAAGCGCGATGAATTTGTTAATGTTTGAACTACCTTTCATGACATTGATTACATTATGAAGAAGTTTTTAAGAATTATTTATTCCACTGCGAAGTTTGAAATAATTTGATTAATAGCACTAAAGATGCTATTTTGCAACCCGTGTTACGGAGCAGAATTGTTTGTTATATGAAGTTATATGAAGATGTGATACCCTTGTAGTCTATTTGTTTTATTTTTTATAAAAATACATGCGAAAATATATGTGGGTTAAAAATGTGTTACATACATCTTTAAACAATCACATATCAGCATACATACATATACTCTCTTCTAATAGCTTTTATAAAATAATTTGCAAGTAGTCATAAGAAATACGAAGTGAATCATTATTTTTTAGAATAGAATGAAGATGATTAAATCATACTAAATACACATAACAATCATATAATATTAAGAAATCACCCATAATTCATCGTATAGACACATTATGAAATATCATGACTTATACATCTAGATCAGAAATACTCAAACATGAGGATCAAAGCCAGAGATTATGGCCGCTATACTCTTTAATCTCTAAGCCAATTTAGCATATATTTGGTTTCTCGACCAGTTTCCGCTAACGGACATTTAAAGGTATATATACCGTGATTTCATGAAGCAACAAATCCTTACTTCTATCAAACGCACTGCGTGGACATGGTTATGATTTGGAATAACTCCCAATTCCTAAACATAGGCTTGGTTTGGAATACTCTTTAATCTCTAAGCCTTGATTGAGGACTATTGTTTCAATGCACTTAAAATTCCAAATTAGACTATTGTTTTTTGAAAATATTAATATAACAAATATATTAACATTTGCTTATAATGTTTATAAAGAAGAAAATTTCTTTGGCCACCTCCCTACCTTCTAGTCCACCTCTGGTGAAAAATCCAAACTACCCCTGACTTCGGAAATGCATTTCCGAAATGTAAGAAAAACGTGTTTTCGGAGATGCATCTCCGAAAGCGACTTTTTTTTTGAAAAATTTAACTTATTTCGGAAATGCATTTCCGAAAACATATTTTCGGAAGTTCATTTCCGAAATACTGCGCGTTTTGCAGATTAAGCAAAACAGCCCCCTCCCCCAAATCATTTACCCTAATCTTCTTCAAACTCAACCCCAAAGAGATTTTTGTGCAAACCAGTTCCAAGCTACCTCAAAGGCTCCATCTACTTGCTCTATTACATTCTAAAGTCCTCCAATCTATTCAATAGGTAAGCATTTTAATTTTAAGATCTATGATTAAAATGTATATTAGGGTGTTTACAAATAGCAAAAAATGTATTAGGTTAGGTTTATAGTGATATTTAGGATGTTTAGAATGTGTATACATAGGTTTGAATTTTGATTTTGGGGTCTGCCATTGTAGGTTGCAGAAAAGCTCTGCGCAGGGGTGTTTCGGAAGTTCATTTCCGAAAACACCTCCATCCCAGTTTCAGAAATGAACTTCCGAACTGTATCAGAAGTGCATTTTTTTTTGTTTTTTCATTTGTCTCGCATATTAATCGATTTGGATTGTTTACAGGAACATGTCAGGCAACCAGCCAGCACGCATCAGACAGGGCAGGGAGTCCCAGACTGCGTCGGCTAGACGCGAGCGGGCGGCGGCGCAGCTGGCGTCGACACGCGGGCGGGGCCGGGGACGCCGTGTGCGCGTTCCACAGGACTTGGTGGAGAGTTCATCTGCTTCAGGCTCTAGGAGTAGGCTGGCTCGGGTATCTTCTTTCCGCCAGCGAGAGGAGGAGGATGAGGATGAGGAGGAGGTGATACCGGATGTTGACCCTCCAGTCGGGGAGGAGGAGGAGCAGGAGGAGCAGGAGGTGGATAGCTATCCGGGAGGGCCTTTTGACACTTCCCTGCTGATTCACTACCAGGATCACGTCGCTCGGCGGATCTGGGAGGGAGAGGTATTTTTTTTAACTTAGCCGTTTATTTGTCACCATTTTTTATAATTTTACCGTTTATTTCTCGCTTATTTGTTTTTTTGTAACAGGAGAGAGAGCCATTGAAAATGGTGAACCACTCCAGGAAGATTTTCGGTCTGTTTAAACCAGCAGCTCAGTGGTTTAACGACCATGTGCGAGGTTCAGGGCTTAGCGGGCTCTGCATGACCGGGTACACCACCATCAGCACCGGCATGCAGGGGGCATTTGTGGAGCGCTGGCACAAGGAGACGTCTTCTTTCCACTTGCCGGTGGGGGAGTTGACGATCACCTTGCATGACGTCCAGTGTCTTCTCCACCTGCCCATCAGGGGGTGGCTGTTGGACCACTCCAGGATCCAGAGGGTCGAGGCCATTGAGTGGATGATGCACTATTTGGGCATGCCGCACGAGGTTGCTCACCTGGAGTGCGTCTCGACTTCTGGGTGTCATGTCCGGTTCAACACACTGAGCCTCTATTTTGAGTTCCACCTGGACGCGGCGGCCGAGGCCGAGCAGGAGGATAACAACCTATTCAGGGAGTACCACCGCGGCTGCGCTCTCCGGTGCTGGTACATGCATGTGGTAGGCGCTGCATGCTTTGTGGACTAGAGTGCCAGGTACGTCGACGTGACCTACCTCCGCTATTTCATGGACCTGGATACCGTTCACCAGTGGAACTGGGGGTCAGCTACTCTGGCATATCTCTACCAGAAGCTGAATGAGGCCTCCAACTGGAGGACGAGGCAGTTGGTCGGATCCTGCACACTGCTTACGGTACGTTTTATTTTAATACATTATCGTATTTATTTATTTATATATGTTTCGTATTTAATTTTAATACATTATCTTGTTTCTGTTTCAAAGCTGGATCATCTCCTACTTCTCCCGCATCCACGGCTACCACCTCGATCCTGCGTACGTGGACGCCTTGCCCAGGGCCGCCAGATACGATCTCCAGAGGGGGAACGATGCGGTGGGACCATACCGTGGATACCTGGACCGCACTCTGCACGACGACGTCACCTGGAGGCCGTTCATCGACTACGCTCAGATTGTCCCCTTTGACGGCATTTAACTTTATTCTGGCTGGTTGGCTTGCGGGACCGGCATCATGGTTCGATATCTCCCTGAGCGGTGCATGCGTCAGTTCGGATTCGTGCAGCGGATACCCAGGTTACCCTTTGAGGCTGCTCCCGACACTGTGACCCGAGTGCAGCTCTCATGCCGATCTGCCAGCGGATATCGATGATTGGGCAGGACGCGTTGGATCGAGGTATCGTGGAGCGGGGCGGTCCAGAGGCAGTCGCCGTGATGGAGATGATCGTCACTGATGCGGGCCGTGCGGCGACATACACGCGGCAGAGGAGGTCTCAGGGCGAGAGGTTTAGGCACACCCAGTAGTGGTCGGGTTTATATATTTTTTGTTATCGGATTGTATCTTTAGCACACTATTTTTATTTTTTTCGGTTTGTATATATTATTTTCATCGGATTAGTATTTTTTTTTGTTTATTTATCATATTAGTATTTTCAGTTTATCTATTGCTTATTTTATTTGGCGTTTACGTTTAATTAAAATGCGAGACTGTTTTAGATAAAACATAAAAAAAAAACACAGTTTCTGCATAATTCGGAAATGAACTTCCGAAACCCCCCAAAATCTGAACAAAGGTGTTTTCGGAAGTTCATCTCCGCAGACACCCCTCATGAGGTGTTTTCGGAGATGCACTTCCGAATTAAGGAAATTTTTTTAAAAAAAAACGCTTCGGAAGTTCATTTCCGAAGCAGGGGTATTTTGGGATTTTCGCTGGGGGTGACCCCCATAGGGAGGTGGCCAAAGAAATTTTCATAAAAAATACATAATTAGTTTCATGATTAAGAAAAGTGTATCGAGTTTCAAATTATTCCCCAAAGGATTGATTCTAAACGAGTTTTGTGAGTAGGTTGAGAGAACCTTCTGAATCTCTTGCATGCTGTTGGACATTTTCAATTTCCTTGAGTAATCAATACCACTAGTACAAATGTCAAAACCAAACTGCGTCAAAGGCCTATTTTGTCAAAGTAAATTCTGAAGCTTTCTTAAATCAAACCTTCTAACAAAAGTTACCCAATTCTAAAAGCCAAACGTTGTAGTTAGTTAGTAAATTCTGATAGCAGTGGTTAGTGGTTGAGCTGCCACCCACACCCAATGCTTTGGGAGTTTTAAATCATGGTACTTCAAATAACAATAAAAATAGTACAAAATTTATAAATCATAATATACTGAAGGGTAAGTCTTGTCCATGAAATACTTATTGTATAAAATGAAGCTAGAGTGGACACTATAGACGGCCTTAATTAATTTTCTGTACAGGTCTATTAACTTAAATGTACCAACTTTGAGTCAATTGTGAAATTAATGGTGCATTCATCCCCAGTTTTCTTGCTGTTGAATTTTATTTGAATGACCCTGTATGATGAGGAAATGAGAGCTACATTTGATTGAATTAACTAAAATTCAAATAGGGTGAAAAGGTTTGGATTTCTGTTTGAAAGTCACCCCAATTAATTAACCAATTAATTAACCAGCGTATGGGATTTTATTTTATATGAACCAACGTATTGAAATGGGTACATTGATTATATTATGAGTAGAAAGACACTTTCAAACCACACGATCGGGGTTTTAAAAATTTAGTTAACTGAACTATATCTTATCTGAATTGAATTGAATCATAAAAAATTTAAACCATTTAAATGGTTAATAAATTGAATTGTTTATTTTAATCAATTCAATTAATCTAATTGAATTTAAAAACCAATTTAATCTGTTATAAACTGTTTCCACAATTTTATAAAAAATGTAATGAGTTTAAAAATAGTACATTGTCAGTGTAAAACAATTTTACACATACAATCAATAAAAACTCTTACATTTACCCTGTCATTCCAGTATTTTAAAAATAAAATTGGGATTTATTGTGATGCATGCCTCTTATTGGTTGACAGGTGCATTTCCTTTTTTCTCAAATGTAATTACTATTATTTAACAAATTCAACAAATTTAACAAAGAGGTTAAAGGTAGTGCACTGACAGTGTAAATTTTTTTTACACTATCATCCAATAGAGTCAAATCGTTTTGCCATGTCATATAATTTTTTTTTAAATTTACAGTCTGATTTATCCTGATTCATGGTCGTGATTGGTTGACAGTGTAAAACTTTTTTACACTGTCAGTGCAACACCAATTTTCTCTTTAACAAATCTAATAAATATTTTAATTACAATAACTTTTTCAATTTTTTTACACGTTCTTCTTCCCCCAAAATGTGAAATGGAGACCCTAAAATCTCAAGTTTCACTCTAACTCACACTAAGCTTCAATTTCAATTTCACCTTCAGGTTCGATTTTCAATTTCACCTTCACGTTATTCATTTTCGTTGGATTTCGATTTCAACTGATTTCAATTTTCACTAGATTTCATTTTCACTCACTTTCAATTTATCATTCATGTTCGATTTTCGTTTATGATTTTCGAATCGATAACCTTCAGGTTCGATTTCTGTTTATGATTTAGGATTCAGTTTCTGATTTGAGTGCATTTTGGATTTCGCAACGACAAGGGATTCAAGCTTTTCTGAATATGTGTAATTCAGAAGATGAAAAGATAAGATCAATGGCTATAAAGATGAAGGCAAAGTACAATAAATATTGGGGAAAACCTGACCTCCTTAACATGTTGTTGATTGCAATGGTACTAGACCCTCGATGTAAAATGAAGCTTGTGGTATTGAAAACCAAATTGGATTCACATTTGAAGTCTATTTTGGAAGAATACTCTGGTAGTGCGGTGTCTCGGCTAGGTAGTTCAGTCAATCTATCAAGTGGTTTTAATGCAGTTAATGATCTACCGGTCTGATGAGTGCAGCACATCAGAGATAGAATTACATAAATATATTCAAGAAGAAGTAGAAAACCACCCACTAAATTTTGATGTGCTAGAGTGGTGGAAGGTGAATTCATGCAGATATCCAATACTTGCAAGCATTGCAAGAGAGGTTTTAGCCATACTGATATGCAGTGTAGCCTCTGAATCTGATTTTAGTAACGGAGGAAGGGTCCTTGACGCATATCGTAGTTCTTTAACAGCGGCTAGTGTCGAAACACTTATTTGTACTGAAGATTGACTCAAAGGAGTAGTTTCATCTTTTCTTAGGATTGAGGATCTCGATGATATTTATCGAATTGAGGATGGTAAGGTGTCAAAAAATGTAAAAAGTAGTGTCTTATTACTTTATTGATACGTATTAATTTTTTTCTTTCTTTGCAGAACTACATTCTACGTCGGATGCTGGAAGTTGCTTAGCTTTTGTGTCTTTTGTTGATTATTGATACATATTAAAAATTATTAGTCTTGGTAAGAATGCTTATCTTTCAATCACTTGCTCTATTTCATCACTTTTATTTTCTGGTATAACAATAGTATCACCTTTCAATCTCATTATACTTTTTATTAAATGCTAAGAACTACAACTAGCAATGGACTTTTTTTTCTTTCAACAACCTCCAATAAGTAATAATAGAGAGAGAAGTACATTGGAAAATTAATTAGTATATAACTTTTTGAGTGATAATTGCCCGTACAAAGTATTTTTTTTTTACCAATACATGTCAAGTATTATAAGTTTTTCAATTCCAAAGTAGTAGTTTATTTTGCTAGTGTTTTTGTTGTTGGCTACATTCTGCTTAACTGCGATGATTAACTACTTTGTTCTGTCAGTTAATTTAATATTGGAGGAGATAGTTTTATGGAATAGTTTTATTGGAGGAGACAGTTAACTTAAGTTGTGGTCAACTTGTTAATATGTTAATGTTTTTATGTTGATATTTAGTTGCTATATCCCTCTCCATGTTTTCCTGAATGTATATTAAATTAGGTTTCTAATATCTAAACTTTGAGTTTACCTAATTTTTATGAGCATGTCTAATTATCTGCTTCTTGTTTTTAACATAAAAGACATACAACTTTGTTTTCAGCTACACAAACAAAGAAGGTTTGTTGTTAAGTTCTATCTTTCATCATGCACCTTTCCCTAATGCAGATCCTAGTTTCAATTGCTCACTCCCTCAATTTTAGATTGTCATATACTATGATGTTTTGTCTTGGACTGGGAGTTCTGTGTGGCAAGTTTTCAGTTTAATTTTATTCTTTGTTGAAATCGTGTAACCACTCTGCAGAAGGGACATAGTATTCCTTAATCACTTGTTAAATACCTTATAACAATAATTGTTGACCCGTTCTTCAAATGTGAATTTGTTCGTGAGGAGGATCTACCGGAATATCAAGTTTGACTAAGGCTTCTCTGTGTCGTGACCAGAGCAATTCCATATGTCTATTACTGGAGAAATTAATTCTTGCAGGAAGCCCTGAGATTTTTTCCCCTGGCTGTAATTGAAAGCCTTGATTTAGCATGCTGCAGGGATTGGTCGTTATTATAATTCATAATTCAGATAGTAAGTAGCTAGAAAATATAAGACTCTTGTGGTTTCTTTTTATTACAAAATAGGGTGCTCAAATCTATGAATTTTGAGGGGATGAAGTCTATGAATTTTGTATCAAATCTGTTCTAACTACTTCCTCCACACATTCCTTCATGTTTTAATCTTAAATTATGGACAATTTTTCAGTTTTGTCTTGTATTGTTTGTGAGATAAGATAGTATAAGTTTTTTTTTTTGTAGTGTAGTGTATGTAAACCTTCTCATTTTTTGGAGTATTAAGTGATATATATGGATTATTTTAAATTCAACTATAGCATGTCCAATTTGATATACAAAGACATTAAAGTAAGTTTGTTTTTTATAAATAATTGATGTTAATGAAATAACATTTTAAAAACAAATTCAGTTTTTAATCACTTAATTATTTTTTTTTAAAAAATTATTAAGCAAATCAATGTTTTTTTTTAAATTGCTATTAAACCAAAAAAGTTTTAAAAAAAACTGGTATATAAACCAATTTTTTTAAAATAAAATCAGATTTGAATCAAATTTTTTTAAAAACCTAGATTTAAATTTAATTTTATTAAAAAAACCACAAAAACTGGTTTTATAATATATAGGAAAACCAATTTGAAATTTGGTTAAAAAATAATCCAGTTCTTTTAAAAACTGGTTTTAAACTGGTTAAAATAAATTAAATTGGTTTAAAACTATAAACCGGTTCTAAACCAAATTGTAATTGGATTAACAGATTAATCACTTTTTGTTAAAGTGGTTTTTAATAACTGAACTGAACCACTAATAAGGTTTGGTTCAGTTCAGTTCATGAACCACGAACACCCTTACACTAGATAATATTAGAGACGGTCGTGAATGTGGATGATATTATTAAAATGTGCGTTTGATTCGCTAAAAATTGAGAGATATTGGACAAAACAGTTTTTCTTATAACTTGTTTGTTGTGGAAATTAACCAGAGAATTGAACAAAATATGTGTTAGGGGACTGGACAAAAACATGAATTTTTGTCCTTCAGCAAACCATGAGACAACTTTTTGTCTCAAATATAAATTATCAAAAACTATCAAAATATCATCTTTTATATATCTATAAAGAATATTATATAAAAAATTATATAATTGTGTTCAATATAATCAAATAAAATAGATTAAAAAAATTGTCCAATACCTCAACTATCAAATATGGTATAGTAGAAGAAACGTGACTCAGTGGCTTCGAGCTTCACCACTTCCAAAGATGGGAGAGGAGCAGAAGAAACGTGACTCAAGTTCAGGCACCTGCAGTAAAAGCTTATTTAATGTATCTTCTGGTCAAAGCAGATGCGAGGAAAAATTACAAGGAGAGGGAGAAGAACCTGAGGTGCAACAAGCTAAGATTTCAAGGAATGATCCGAAGGAGGCAGAGGGAAGCAAGATTCTAGAAATAAATAAACAAAAGACTCTGGAGATTGAAAAAGTAGCAGAATCTTTTGGAGCGGTAGCTCTCACGATTAAAGAAACTGAAGAAGAGGCGGGATCAAAACATTCTCAGAACTCGAGGAAGAAGTGGATCAGGAAAAAAGGTGTCAAGAAGGTCCCCGATACTCAGTGTAAGAAGATCACACTAGACCACAGCAAAAGACAATTGATAGACGTGATGGTAACGGAAGGGACTCTTGAAGATTGCGGAAGTGGGGAGAAGAAAAGGAAACAGGTCTCAAATGAAGAAATTCCAAATGCACAGCTACCAGAGGTGGTGTTGGAGAACCAACACCGCCTATCCCAATGAAGGCCATCAGTTGGAACTGCAGGGGTTTGGGGCACCCTCGTGCAGTTCGGGCCTTAACGAGGCTCATTCGTCTTGAAAAACCCCATCTAGTCTTCCTTATGGAAACTAGATTGAAGAGTGATGAGATGCAAAGGATTGGATCAATAGCTGGTTTCAAAAATATTTTCTCCATTGACTGTAGAGGTTCGG
This sequence comes from Vicia villosa, assembly GCF_029867415.1. Classification (NCBI taxonomy): domain Eukaryota; kingdom Viridiplantae; phylum Streptophyta; class Magnoliopsida; order Fabales; family Fabaceae; genus Vicia; species Vicia villosa. The sequence goes on along the minus strand of NC_081181.1, from coordinate 113,554,225 downwards.
GGAGGGGTAGAGCTGGTGGTTTATGTTTGCTGTGGGTCGAGGAGCTCCATATTCAGATAGTTTCACAATCTCCAAATCATATTGGGGGTTATTGCTGTGAAGGAGACGAAGACAATCCATGGGCTTTGGTGGGTATATACGGTTTCCCGGAAGAACATCTGAAAAGGCACACTTGGCAGTTGGTGCAGGAGGTGTGCAACGATCTGGGAGATTTGCTGATTATGTTCGGTGATTTTAATGACACTCTCCTCGACAGTGAGAAGGTGGGGGGAAATCGCAGAACTCTATCTCAATTCTCTTGGGGCAGGAACGCAATTGATCAAAGTGGTCTACTGGATGTTGGTTTTCAGGGGTATCCTTTCACTTGGTCTAACGGAAGACATGGGGCAGATAACATCCAATGCAGACTCGATAGAAGTTTTGTAACGAAGCTTTTCAAGGAAAAATTCCCAAACACGAAAGTGACTCATCTTCCTCGCCATGGTTCGGATCATGCAGCTCTTCGCGTGTTAATTGAAAATGAACAAGAAAGAGAAGAGAAATTCTATTTATTCCGTTTCGAAGAGGTTTGGTCCAGGGACCCTCGCTGTGAGGACCTGGTCAAACAGATTTGGAGGCGTGGAGAAGAAAACTTTGCTCACAAGACAAAAGGTTTGCAGGAATTAGCCACCCTGTTCAAGGAATACAGGTCTGGGAGTGTGGCAAAAGAGATAAGAAGGCTGGAGTCCCTTTTAAAGGAGGAAAGGAGATGGGGAGCAGACCAGATGGAGATTCAAAATTTCAAAAACCTTGAGAAACAAAGAGGAAAGTTATTGAGCATCGAGGAGACAATTTGGAGGCAAAGAAGTAGAGCTATGTGGTTGAAGGACGGAGACCGCAACACAAAATTCTTTCATAGCAAAGCGAATCAAAGAAGGAAAACAAATGCTATCAAGAGGATCAAAGACAAGAATGGAAATTGGGTTTCAGGTTCTCGACACTGTGAGTGCATCTTTATTGATTATTTTCTCGAGATCTTCAAATCCTCTAACCCCACTGGTATTGATGAGGTTTGCAGTTCTGTTAATGCAACGATTTCTGAGGAATTCTATTCTGTTTGTGCCTCACCTTTCTCCGACTCTGAAGTTAAGGAAGCTATATTTCAGATGCACCCCACAAAATCCCCAGGCCCTGATGGGCTGCCAGCTCTCTTTTTCCAAAAATACTGGAATACTGTGGGAAGTGATGTCACTGCTGTTGCTTTGGATATCCTTAACAATCAGCGAGACCCCGCGGATATAAATGCAACCTTCATTGCTTTAATTCCCAAGCTAAAAAATCTACGCTCCCCTCACGAATTCAGACCTATCAGCCTTTGCAACGTAATTATGAAAGCTGTCACAAAGGCAATAGCAAACAGAATTAAACCAATTCTTCCTTCAATTATCAGTGAAGAACAAAGCGCCTTCGTCCGAGGTAGATTAATTACGGATAATGCTCTTATTGCTATGGATTGTTTCCACTGGCTAAAAAATAAAAAGAAAGGCAAGAAAGGGAACATGGCTCTAAAGCTTGATATGTCAAAGGCGTACGACCGGATTGAGTGGGACTTTGTGGTTAGCGCTCTTAATGCATTGGGTTTCCCTCCTAACTTGGTCAGCCTCATCAAGAGATGCATGACCACAGTCTCCTATAGCGTCCTCATAAACGGTAAACCGTCAAAGTCTTTCCATCCGGAAAGAGGGCTTCGCCAAGGCGATCCTCTTTCCCCTTACCTGTTTATTATTTGTGCTGATTTTTTGTCAGGTATGCTAAGGAACGCCGCTGCATCGAAGGAAATTCATGGTATAAAGGTTGCTAGGAAATCTCCTATTATATCTCACCTGTTTTTCGCTGATGACAGTCTCATTTTTGCTCGTGCAAATGAAGATGAAGCTGCAAAAATTCTGGAAATTCTGGACAAGTATCAGAGTGCTTCTGGCCAAGTGGTTAATTTTGAAAAATCCGAGGTGTCTTTCAGCAACAACCTGCCTACAAACATGAAGGAAACAATCCGTAACAAGTTGGGTTTCAAAGCTGTTCCAAGTCACACTAAATATCTCGGGCTCCCTGTGGTTTTTGGTAGATCAAAAAAAGAAGTCTTCTCCTTGGTTATCGAGCGGGTCTGGAAGAAAATCAAGGGATGGAAAGAAAAATTCCTCTCGAGGGCTGGGAAAGAAGTACTCATAAAGGCTGTGGCTCAAGCTATTCCAACCTACATAATGAGTTGCTACCGTCTCCCGGACAATTGCTGTAAGGAAATTGAATCGATGCTGTCAAGGTTTTGGTGGGGATCTAATGACGAGGGAAGGAAAATCCACTGGATGAGTTGGGAGAGACTATCCAAATCAAAAGGAAATGGAGGAATGGGATTTAGGGGCATCAATGATTTCAACAGTAGCCTTCTTGGTAAGCAATTCTGGAGATTGTTACAAAATGATGGCTCCCTTTTTGCTAGGTTCTTTAAAGGGAAATACTACCCTAGGTGTAGCATAGCTGAAGCAGGTATTGGTTTCAAACCAAGCTATGCTTGGCGCAGCATCATCAGCGTTAAAGACTTGGTTCTCAGTGGGACGAGATGGCGCATAGGAAATGGTGAGAGTGTTAACATTGTAGGCGATAATTGGATTCCCTCTATCCCGGGTTTCAAGCCGTTCACGACGAAAGATTCCCTGGAGCCTCATACGAAGGTGTCTAGCCTCATTGATGCTGATCTTGCAAAGTGGAATCTAGACACCCTCAAAGATACTTTTGCCTCAAGTGAAGTGGATCACATAGCAAGCATTCCTATCTCCATTAGAGCCCCGGTTGACAAACGTATCTGGCATTATGCAAGGGATGGAGAGTACTCTGTAAAATCCAGCTATCACCTTGCAAAAAGATTGCAGCACCACCCTAAGGCTGAATCTTCCTTTTCACAAGACGGTGAGGTTTGGAAATATCTATGGAAAGCTCCACTGCTGGAAAAAACAAAATCTTTTATTTGGAGGCTGCTTAATAATGTTCTTCCGACCAAGAGTAATTTGGAAAAGAAAGGTATTCGTCTCGACACTCTCTGCCCCCTCTGTCATAGTTTCCCTGAGTCTGCTGGGCATATTGTTTTTCATTGTGAATTTTCAAAAAGGGTTTTCTTTTCCCCTCCGCTGGGATTTCGATTGCCGGATGCTGGTGAGGTTAATGCTTGGCTGTTGAATGTTTTAAAATCAAAAGAGAAAAAGCTAGTCCAAACTGTGGGTTTTGGTCTGTGGAAAATCTGGTGTGCTAGGAATGATGTTGTCTTTAACCACAAGAGTCCGAGGCCGCAAGTCATAGCGCAGGAAATTGAGGAAGCTGTTGCTGACTTCAATGTTTCAAGCTCGATTGGGCAGATTCACGCAGCGAAAAACAACATAAGCCTCATTCCAAAAGGCTTCTGGAGTGTTCAATCGGATGCCGGCTGTTTTGAAAATGGAATTCTCGCATTGGGGTGTGTCATCAAAGATCCTTCTGGGAACATTGCTATAGCGGCGTGCAAGAGAATTTCGAGTTTCGCCAATCCGGCCACTGCGGAACTCCTTGGTATTCAATGGGCTATTAATTTGGCTTTAGATCTTCATATTGAATCTGCTTTATTTTTCTCTGATGCTTTATGTGTTGTGGACTGTATAAATGGTACTGCCTTTGATGCAGACCTAGATCCCATTGCTGTTGATTGCAGGCCCCTTCTTAGTAGGCTTAAGGGTGCATCTGTTTTGTACTTAAATAGAATTTCCAATTCTGATGCCCACCTCTTAGTTAGAGCTGGTAGGGTTTTAGGAAACAGAACTTGGGTCGATTCTTTGCCTTCTGTTGAGACTTTGGATGTATCTTTGGCCACTGGGGCTTCTTAATTAATCTATATGATGCTTGATATCAAAAAAAAAAAAAATGGTATAGTAGAAAAATTATTTTATATTGTTATGTACTTTCATGTACTATTCTATCAAGTACTTATTATTTTACAAATCAAACATACGCTGAACACATGTCAAATTAGATGATTTTTTATTTTAAAAAATAAAAAAAAGGTTAAATGCATATATTATACTCCATCTGTTTCATAAAAAATATCATATTTGAACGACTTCATTTTAAAAAAATTATTAAATATTTAATTTTAATAATAAAATTAATATTATTTATTAAAATACTCTTATTAATTAAAGTTTAATAATTATGCATTGATAATATAATAGGAGGTCATCTTTAAATTTGAAACAAAATGAAATCTTTATAATGCCATGACTGCAGATCAAAAGACAAAGAAGAAGAGGCAGAAGAAAGATAACAAAATTGAAATGCAAAGATAAGAATTTTAGATGTCTGTTTATCATGTTTTAAAATAATTAAGTTAACTAGTGGGATACCCGTACTTCCGCACGGGTACTGGTATGAGTTGGACTGGATAAATTTCATATTTAATTTTAAATCGAAATATATTACATAAGAAATTAAAAACATATATATTTTAATGTTGAAAAACAAAACTAAATCGTTGTTGAAAGACAATGATTTAAAAAAGAAAAACATCAATAATATGAAATTAATCATATATAATGTTAAAAAGTATTGTATATTAAATTAAAAATAATTTAAAAAATAGATACATATAAGTAATTAAAGAACAAAACATTTTTGGCCTGGTTACCCATGCGTTCACACGTTACTGGTGTGTAACACGGCGTTCACACATATTTTGGACTGATTACCCGTGCATTACACGGTACTGGTGTGTTACTCGTGAGTTCACACAAATTTTGGGTTGGTTAACCGTGTGTTCACACGTTTGTGTATAACCCGTGTGTTCACACTGATTTTGGCCTGATTACTCATGCGCTCACTCATATATTACATGAATAATATAAAGTCATATTATTTTAAATTTTAATTTCTTATTTCAAATTCAATTTTGAGAACATAAATATAATTCAAAATGAGAAAAATATGAAATTAAAATGTACCTTAGAAGAAGTGTTATAGATAAATTTAATTTATAAGGTATTTTTAGTAAAAAAATATAAGAAAAGAAAAAGGCATATATTAAAAAATGTTTTAAAAATAGGAATAAAATACAATTTTAAGATTTTATTAAAATTATTGGGTAAATAAAGAGTGAAACCAAAATAACACGTGACGTGTGAAAATATGAACAAAATAACTCTTATGAAAATCGAACTTTCATATTTTAAAACTCTATTAATTTTAAATTTAATTCTTTTATTTCTTTTATGTGCTTAAAAACTAACAATTAATAGTAAAATAGACTATTCAGTATATTTTCAAAATAAATGTCACTTTATCAATGTTATCATGCAAATGGTATGTGTTTGAAAATAAGCAAAAATCATGTGCACCTCTATCCAATTTCAAAGTGTAGCTATTCATTTACAATAAGCAAAAAACGTATGTACCTTAATCTTATTTCTTTTATGTGCTTAAAAATTAACAATTAATACTAATAGACTATTCAGTATATTTTCAAAATAAATGTCACTTTATCAATTTATCATGCAAATGGTATGTGTTTGAAAATAAGCAAAAATCATTTGCACCTCTATCCAATTTGAAAGTGTAACTATTCATTTACAATAAGCAAAAAACCTACCTTAATGATAGGAAGTTAATCCTACCAAGACTATCAATTTAGGGTTCAACAATAAAAAGAGAAAGACAAGTAAACAAACTAAGAAAAATAGAATTAAAAGATAACTTTGATTTTCATTGATTTCCCCTAATGTGTCAAAGACACTACATATATAATAATACTAATGGGCCATTATCTAAAATACCCCAATACTAGTGGAAGTCCAATTCAATAACAATTAAACTAAAATACCAACTAATATAAAACCTTAAATTAATAATTCTAATTAAACTAAACACAATTTTACTCTCTATCATTACTCACCCCTTCAAGATCAACCTTGTCCTCAAGGTTGTAAAAATCTTCCCTGGATCCCATAGTATGAAGAGAAAAACTCTGTTAGTGTAGACATATGCAACCATACTTACAACAGAATTCCAGCCCATGTTTCTATAGCCAACAACCTTGATACCTTTGAAAGTGTATTGGCCTTCAAATTTGCTGAGAAACTCCTCTATTGGTCTTAATTTAGCTGCAAACTCATATTTTGACATCAGGTGCACCCACTGATGTGCACCAAAATATGCAACCAAGAAATGACCCTTCAAGGAACTAATAGCTGCCAGCAACACATACTTGAATAGCTTTGGATTAATTGGGTCACTCCAATAGTATAACCATGTAACTGTATTGTCATTTCTTATATCCTTCCATCTTTCACAAGTAGTAGGACATTCAGGAACTGGTGCATCACTTCCAATATTAATTACAATAGCACTTGGATGAATGCATTTTTTTAATCTTCCCATCTTGGGATGCTCTCCTCGGCCACAAAACAATCCAGGAGGTTCAACTATGAAATTTCCAAACTTCTCTTTAACACCACCAGTTGTATTATGAGCAACTCCTTCTTTGATCAATTGAAGAACAAATGGATTAACATTGAAATATATACCCTCTTCCAATGGTTCTATACCAAGCCAAAATTTTATCACCTTCATCAGATTCAAAGTGAGTGTACCTGTTTTATCAGTGCAAATAGTAGTAGCAGATCCCATAGTCTCACATGCAGAAAGTAAATTATGAGAAGGAATGAGAACTTTATTATTCCAAACTTCAAGTATTCGCCACTGCAAGTATTTTTCCAAGCTGATCAATGTCTCAAATTTCTGCCTCCATTCCACACTAAAATGTTTTGGATCAAACTCATTAATTGAATTCCAAGTAGGGAAAGATCTCTGGTTGTTGACATTAACAACACTATGCACCTCACACCAGAAAATTCTAAGTTGAGTGATGCTGCAATGGAAGCTTTTAAGTAAAGAAGAAATTTGTAATTTACTTTCTTTAACATCACTCATTTCAAAATCAGAAAAGAGATTCTGTGTATCTTCAACATGAGCTTGAAATGCACTAACAGGTTCTCGAGAGAGTTGTAGGTGAACACCGCCCAAAGTTAAAATTGTTTCCACCAATTTATCAAGTCTTCCCTGTTTGACACAACTCAATTGAGCAAGCTTCTCTATAATACTGTGAACTTGGGCAACGAACTCACTGGTTGGAGCAAGAATAAGGACCCTTATTGCATACAGGCGTTTTGGACGAAACAACAACCTCTCTAAAATACGTAGTGCAAATGCAGTTGTCTTTCCTGACCCAGTAATGGCACTTTCACATATATCACGACCAGTCAACGCTGTCGGTACACAAGCAACCTGAATTGGTGTTGGTGTAGCATACCCCAAGGCCTCACAAGCCCTGAGCAAAGGGCGAGAAAAATTGAGTTGCATGAAGGAATCAACACTGAAGGAGGCTCCATCAGAAGGAGAAAAAAAGGACTTAGTGTCACCAGCATTACCCTCTTTCCCATCTTCTTCTTCTGGTCTATAGTCTTCTTGTTTATCAGGTTCGGAGTCAGAGGCGCTGTCTTCGTCTGAATCAAGCAAAGCAACGACGGGCGCTGAACGGTGTCTGATGGCTGAGATTTTGTCGTTTACTGATGTTGTGCTTCGACGTTTGTGTTCTTCAGCTACTAATTCAGAGTATTTAGTGGAATTCCATGGAGACTGTGTTTTCTTTTTTGAAACTCGCGGTTCTACGACTTCATCTTCGTCTGATTCTAGCTCTGCTTCTGATTGTGAATGTGATGGAGATGGAGATCCAGGTCGTTCTTGTTCAGATTTCGAAACTCGCGGTTCTACGACTTCATCTTCGTCTGTTTCTTTGTCGCTGGGAGGGTCGAAGATGAAACTGGGTGACATTGTTGAGAGTGAAGAATAGAGGTTTGTTGAATCAGGGTTTAGAAAGGGTTTCTTTTTCTGTACTGTATCATGGTGTTGTCTATTTGGATTCAGATTCGAATTTGGATTTGGACCGCTCCAGCTTTCACTCGGAGCAAAATCACCGTTCCCAGCCAAATGCAGTGAGATTGCGGAGTTCAAAGAGTCACGATTGTGAGCATCGGAAGCGAAGGAACAGAGATCGACGCTGGCGGAAGCGGAGGAGAAGAGACTGACGTTCGATTCGAGAGTGAAGATGACAGAGTCAGGGCTTGTATCACCGGCCACAGCGACGGTGGTGGCGGTGTTACGTCGTGTTGAACCGGCACGCCTCCGTGATCTACGTTTTTCATGAAACCCTAAATCACACATTCTGAAGGAACAATACTCAATCACATTTAGATTTGCAAGGATTTCATCAAAATTTGCAACTCCAGCGTTGGTAATAATAGTAGGATTCTTACTGGCAACCGTAAAACCCTTCTTAAAGGTTTTGGATCTTTTCTTAAAAGAGAGGTGAGACACTTGCAAATATTTCTCAAAATCTCTTGCATGATTAGAATGAGTTTGAAATTTAGGACCAAGTATGAAGGAGTTATTTGTTGGGTTTTGGATTTGATAGAAATTGTTGTAGTAGGATGAATAATGAGATGTACGATAGGATGAATATGGGTTAGGTGGAGGAGGTGTATACCCATGATTAAAATACAAGTATGGTGATGGAGTTGCAACATATGGATTTGTGTAAGAAGGTGAAAAAATTTCCCATGGAAATGATGGAAATGAAGGTGGGGTAGGGGATGTAAAGGAAGGGTTTGTGGGATAGGTAGGAGGAATACTCCATGGATGATATGAAGGTGTATGAAAATGATAATCCATAGGAGGATTTGAGTACATGATGAAAGCACCAATTGATAGGAAGTTAATCCTACCAAGACTATCAATTTAGGGTTCAACAATAAAAAGAGAAAGACAAGTAAACAAACTAAGAAAAATAGAATTAAAAGATAACTTTGATTTTCATTGATTTCCCCTAATGTGTCAAAGACACTACATATATAATAATACTAATGGGCCATTATCTAAAATACCCCAATACTAGCGGAAGTCCAATTCAATAACAATTAAACTAAAATACCAACTAATATAAAACCTTAAATTAATAATTCTAATTAAACTAAACACAATTTTACTCTCTATCACTTAATCTTATTATCTTAAGCAAAAGACAATTAAAACTCTTTTACTAAACTTGTTTAAGCCACCAAACCCAAAGATTCACTCAATATATGGTTCCTTTCTTACAACTCAAGCAGCATACTATTTAAAGAATGATAATTTTCTCCACACAGTAAAAAAAAACGAATGAGACATTTGTTTTAATCAGACTTGGCTTTGTAATTGAGAAGAAGATAAACAAATCAGTGGATCATTATTCATTCCCTCCATCAACATTTTCTAGCTCCACTTCAGCAAAATCAAATGACATCATAAGTGTGAGAAAAACAACAACTGCAACCAATTGTGCTGCAACAAAATATATCCCCTTCCTTTTAAATATTTTCTCCTCATTTGTCTTCTCCCGTTTCGGCATGCTTTTAAATTTATGTCATTCACCAACAAAACAGATATTTAAATGTTGATGTTGAACCCTTCATCTTTCACCTGTCACCGTCGCTATTGATTAGACGACATGCATTCGTATGGACGGAAGAAAGACCCAACCTCAAACTCTGAGATAATCAAAATAATATTTTGACCAACTTCATATTCACTCGTAAAATAACCGAACATCAAAGATACATGCAATTCGAACAAAATTAACACACCCGTGACAAAAAAGAAGAAGCAAGGCATACCTGAAAAAGTGTCATAGGAAAGGAGTGATGAATTTCCCTTCCTTTAATTTCAAAATGCACAGTATTCCTACTAATAAATATATTCAAGTTATACATCAAAGCCAAAAATGAAACAATAGCATAAATAGGAGCCATGGGATTATAATGATTATAGCCTTTTATTCTTTTGGATACTTCCAATAGAAAAGATGTTTAGACAGTAACTACAGAGTGTAATAGCATGGAAGAAATTAAAGTTTACCTTTAGCATTGCTCACAATGGACATTAAAACAATTTCAATGGCTTTATCTATATTAAAGCTTACCTTTAGCATTGCTCACAATGGACATTGAAAAAATAAAGCTTACCTTTTAGATTCGTCTACACAGCGGTTCCATGTCCTCAGAGAGAATGCTATGAAGGGCTCTTCATTCTGTGAAGGTGGTAGGATTGATATCCATCTTAATGGATGCCACCAGTTTGAGTAACATTTGGTCACAAGAATCAAGTAACGGATAAATATGAAAACTGATCTTACCGAGCAGATCAGATGGCCGACAACGATGAAGTCTTGAAATTCCGAACAGTTGATAGGGAAAAAGGTGTTTGCAAGACACTCCGATGCCAAAGCAAGTAAATGTTCCACAAGGTACAACAAAGTGATAAGATTTTTGGGGGTAAGAAAAGATTACCTCGCCCTCTGTATGTAGAGGTCTATTTATAGGATGTTTTGGAGCGGATTAGACTCCTCCTTCTGGGGAGGATATTTAGGAGACGCGTGGGCTGGTTGTTTGCTGATCACGAGGGGCCCTCGTGGTCGATTACTTGGCAAGTTTTCCCAGTCTGGTCGGACGGAAACCGCCACGTGTGATTTGACGCATATTGGGCCGAAGGCGGGAATGGCCCAATTGATCAGATTGGGCCGGTCCAGAACAGGAGCCCCCCAAGTTGTTGCTTCTGGTAAGAGGAGTGACGACTTATAGGAAGTTGATCCGGGTCCGGGGTCCGAGCCTAAGATATCCGAGGGAGGTAGGTCGTGTGTTTTCGGGGAGAAGAAGGGTCAGGCCGGGAGTAGGGAAGCGCGTCGTTTCAGAAAAGTTGATAGGGGGCGTGTCGCATTTAATGCGAAATAATGGCTAATCTATTACCTAGACTATATGGTTAATGATGGCCATTTCTCTGTACAGTACGACACGTGCGGTGCGTGTGGTGCCTTTGGTAGCCTATAAATAGAAGAACCCCTCATTTTTACAAACCTTTCAAATTCAGTTACTTCGTTCTCCCTCCGCCGGCCGTTATTTCTTGCAGTGGTGTTTGTTACAGATTCTTCAACTTTTCATCAAAACCGTACCTGTAAGTCAACCTTTGATCCTTATTTTCTGTATTTTATGCTTCGATCGTTGTTTAGAACTGATTGCATGTGGTTAGGGTAGGTTTTTAGGAAGACTTTGATGAAAATAGATGATGAATGTGGTGGCGTATGGCGGAGATAGGAGGTTTCTCCGTCGTCCACGACTGCGTTTTGTTGAATTTATCTTTAGATACTAGCTTTCTGCATCATTGATAGTCATTTGATTATGCTTTTGGTGTTTTTCTTCGTGTACGTGCTTCGTAGTTAGATGTCCTGCGTTTTTGCCCCTTTCTCGGGCGCGAACTTCGTCTAGCTCGGAATTTGTGGTTATGGAGGGGGCAAGGACGCGGTTCATCTGGTCTCTGGGCCGTTGACGTGCCCTTTCACTCTGGACGATGGTGGAAGGGTGGATTTGATTTAATTGTCGAATTCACTGTTCTCCCCTGTGTTTCAGGTGAAAAATTACCGATGAAACTCGTCCGACGGCGTCGGACTCGTCGTCCTCTACCCCTCCAGCCCGGCAAGAGGTGCCTCAGCTGGCCTGGGTGCATCAGGAAGCACTGGACGTAGAGAGTTATTTTGTGGAGGATGACTTTGATGTCTTTACCAAGGTGGGAGAAGGGTGGTCGGTTCTGATTCCGGCCGAAGATGACCGAGTTTGTGATGTGTACACCCCGGATTTAATTCCTATGTATGAAGTGGTGTTTCGGGATATGGGTTTTCGTGCTCCTTTCACTGAGTTTCAAGTGGCGGTGCTCAACCATTTGGAGGTGGCTCCTGGGCAGTTTCACCCCAACTCAATCGCTTTTATCCGGGCCTTTGAGTTGGTCTGTACGCATTTAAAGATAAGGGCAACGATCCCTTTGTTCTTTTATATATTCTGTGTTCAGCGTACGATGAAAGATGGTCGTTATGGATGTGTGTCTTTAAAGCAGTCCAAGAAAATTTTCAAGTCTTATTCTGACTCTTTGAAGGGTTATAAGCCTCGCTTCTTCCTCATTCGTCCTCATTCTCGGGAAGCTCGGGAAAGTGTCTTTGATCGCGTGCCGACTTTGGATGTCCATGGCCGTCCGGTGCTCAACGACATTGGAGAGCCTAGCACCTCCCGTCGATATAAGTTTAGGTTTTTGTGGTCGCGGGACCACTTCAGGTATGGGACCGATCAATATATCACTAGGCTTTCGAATTTGGACGATGATGCTTGAGGGGATTATGCTGCTTTCAAGCGGTTCGTGCAGGGTCTTCCCGTAGTCGCCAGAGCGGATCGCTCGGGGATACCTATCCTTGGCAAGGACGGGGAGCCGATCAGGGAGCCGAGGGTGATTAATATTAAGGAGCTTCTAGCCGAGGGAACCGATGAGGGGGTGTTTGCCTATTTGGGTATTTGCTCCTTCTTTTTCGTCCCGTCTTTTATTTTGGCTCTCCTGTTTTAATAGCTTTCTTTCTTAGTGGTTTTATGAGGGGCAGATTTCTCACGTTTTTCTTTTCCTTTTGCAGAGTCAATAGATCGTGTCTGTCATGACCGGATGCTTAGGCAGGCCAGCAAGTTAAAAGGGGTTGTTAAGAAGAGCGCTGGTCCTAGACTGGTTGTCGCGCAAAGATCCCCGGTGGGAGGCTCGGGTGCCTCCTCCTCTAGTGTTGCTACTGCTGCTGGTTCCCCCCTGAGGAACTCTGATCAGGACGAGTCTTTGAGGCCAGTTACAGTGCTTCCTGAAGGATAGAAAAACACTTAGAAAGGGGGGGGGGGGTTTGAATAAGTGTAGTCTTAAAAACTTGAACGATAAAAATAAATTGCACAGTTATTTTTATCCTGGTTCGTTGTTAACTAAACTACTCCAGTCCACCCCCGCGGAGTGATTTACCTCACCTGAGGATTTAATCCACTAATCGCAACAGATTACAATGGTTTTCCACTTAGTCCGCGACTAAGTCTTCTAGAGTATCCTGATCACAACCTGATCACTCCAGGAACAAATGCTTAGACACAAGCTAAGACTTTCTTAGAGTATCCTGACCACCACGTGATCACTCTAATTACAACTGCTTAGACACAAGCTAAGACTTCCTAGAGTATCCTGATCAACACTTGATCACTCTAGTTACTTACAAATTAATGTAATCAATTCTAAGAGTATTACAAATGCTTATGAAAAGCTATAATCACAAAAGTGATATTTCTCTTAACGTTTAAGCTTAATCTCACTAATATATTACAACAGCAATGTAGTGAGCTTTGACGAAGATGAAGTTTCTGAGCTTTGAATTGAGCAGCGTTTCAGCAAGTTAATATTCACAGAATTTGGTTCAGAGTTGTTTTTTTGCTTCTCATAAGAACTTCATATTTATAGGCGTTTGAGAAGATGACCGTTGAGCGCATTTAATGCTTTGCGTATTCCGTACAGCTTTGCATTTAATGTTTCACGCTTTTGTCAACTACCTCGAGCCTTGTTCACGCTGTGTCTACTGACGTTGCCTTTAATAGCTTCCAACGTTCCTTTTGTCAGTCAGCGTAGCCTGCCACCTGTACTTTCTTCTGATCTGATGTTTGAATATAATATTTGAATATCATCAGAGTCAAACAGCTTGGTGCATAGCATCTTCTTGTCTTCTGACCTTGAAGTGCTTTTGAGCGTGATACCATGAGAACTTCAGTGCTTCTGCTTCTAATCTCAAGTTCTTCTGATGCTTTCATAGACCCATGTTCTGATTCTGCCTTGACCATCTTCTGATGTCTTGCCAGACCATGTTCTGATGATGCATGCTGAACCTTCTGAGACAAAGCTTCTGAGCGCTGATTTGTGCATACTCTTTATATATTTCCTGAAATGGAAATTGCAATGTATTAGAGTACCACATTATCTCACACAAAATTCATATCCTTGTTATCATCAAAACTAAGAATATTGATTAGAACAAATCTTGTTCTAACAATCTCCCCCTTTTTGATGATGACAAAAACATATATAAATGATATGAATTTGCGATCAGAAAGAGCAGACGGCTAAAGACAAATTACACAGCTATAGCATAAGCATGTGAATATGTCTCCCCCTGAGATGAATAATCTTCCCCTGAAATAAATACTCGAAGAACTTTTAATAATAAAAGACTTCCCTGATTATTTCGGTAGAGACGATCACATAAGCTTCTGTCTTCAGATAATTCATAGCTTCTGACTTCTGCTTCCATTGGACAGCTTCAGAACTTGAATTTCTTTAGATCCCTAGAACACTCACAGCTTCTGATTCCTGCTTCCATTTAGGACAGCTTCAGAACTTGAATTTCTTTGATCTTCAGAATATTCACAGCTTCTGATTCCTGCTTCCATTTAGGACAGCTTCAGAACTTGAATTTCTTTGATCTTCAGAACATTCACAGCTTCTGATTCATGCTTCCATTTAGGACAGCTTCAGAACTTGAGTTTTCTGATTTCTGCTTCCCTCGGATAGCTTCAGAGCTTTGAATTTCTTCTTACATCACTTCATGCTAGATTGTATCAGAACATTGTTGAATGTACCAGAGCATCATCAGAGCATCTCTACATCCTGAAATGTTACAGAACAAAACTAACCGACAAAAGTCAGCATGAATGAGTTAGAACATAAAATGTGTATCAGAACACAAAATATGTATCAGAGCCATATAAGCCACATAGAATATATCAGATCCAATAGACAATGTATCAAAGCAAATAGACAATGATTTGGATCATATTATATTATCAGAATTTTTGATCATTCTTCCTTCTTGCTTCTGATTCTGAAGCTTCCTAGCACTCAGCTTGCTTCAAGAATCCAAGAGCTATTTCTGATCATTCTTCCTTCTTGCTTCTGATTCTGAAGCTTCCTAGCACTCATCTTGCTTCAAGAATCCAAGAGCTTGATTCATCATCTTGTTGCTTCTCATGTTGATCTTGAATCTTTGATTCCTGCAACAACACAACTTAAAAACATATGAAGCTTGCAGCTTCTGTTAATAAATGTGGAGCCTTTTTACTCGGTAACTGATAATATTAATCAGATCATTTATCATATATTTTCTCCCCCTTTTTGTCATAACATCAAAAAGCATAAAAGATTCAGATGTAAAGCAAGAGACAAAAGGAAAGAAACATAAATAACTTTTCATTGATTTCAACAAGAAGGATTACAAAAGAGGAATGCAGGAAAACAGATGCAACAAGGAAAGAAAACTACAAGGACACAAAGACTACAACCCTAGCCTAGTCCTATTCTAAGCCAACATATCATGAATCCCAGCTTGTTCTTGCTCTTGCTTGGTCATCAAATCTTGAAACTCTGCATGCCTGAACAGCTCCCAGAGAAAGAAGTAAATGAATACAAGGGAGGAACTGAGAACAGTTCACCAGGAGAGAGCGTATTCTCAGATGGGCTTTCCCTTAACATAGAAGTTAAGTCCTTATGGAACCTAACTTCATCCAATATCTCAAGAAAGTCTTCTTCCTTTGGACAGATGTTGATAACAGCATCAAAGAAGAGGTCTGACTTGAGAAGAACTTGGAATGCCATCCCGAGATATATTTCTCATCCTGTAACTGATTAACCCTTCCATCCGTTCTATTCAAATAGATCATCCACTTTTGAGACTTAGTTTCTTCAAAAGGTTTAAAGTTTTGATGAAGGGAACTGGGCGAAGGATTCATGACGAATGCTAGATCGATGAAGAATGAACTAGGGTTATCACAAAAGATATTCATAAAAGTGAGAGAAAGAAAGCGAGAGCACAAAGATTGATTGAAAAATGCAAAGAAATGGAGAAATAAATAGAGGGAATGTGGGGAAGGAAAACGTTCTAGGGAAGGGAAACGTTTGACGGATATAAAAACATAAAGGACAATAAAAGAAATGATGAATGGCATTTAATGTTATTTGACGTGAGGAGAGATAATAATGACAAAAGACGAGATTTGCACAGTTACCTAAGTAGACGTCCCCTCAACTGCACGCACGCTTGTCCAGGAATAGTGAACACGTGTTTACCATCTGGATAGCCAGTTACAGCTGTTTTGCTTTTAAAGAGATTCTGAATCAACTTAGACAATAAAATGTTAGTAATAACTGAATCACAATTTCTAATTGATTTCAATCAGAACTTCTTAAAAAAAATCAAATTTCATTTCAGAAGATACTCATACATAAGATCTTCTCATCTTCTCATTCTGGGCATAAATCCATACTGATATTCTTCAGAATGAACTTAAACCTATCTTCAGCAAGGGGTTTTGTAAAGATATCAGCTCATTGATGGTCTGTATCCACAAAGTTTAAAGCTATAACACCCTTCTGAACATAGTCCCTTATGAAATGATGTTTAATCTCAATATGTTTAGCTTTTGAATGTAAAATAGGATTCTTAGATAAACATATAGCAGAAGTATTATCACAGAAAATAGGAATGTTACTCTCATATATCTGATAATCTTCTAGCTGACTTCTCATCCAGAGCATTTGTGTGCTACAACCAGCAGCAACAACATATTCTGCTTCTGTTGTTGAGAGGGCAATAGTAGCTTGCTTCTTGCTGTACCATGAGATTAGATGACTTCCAAGAAATTGACAACTTCCAGAAGTGCTCTTTCTTTCTATTCTATCTCCAGCATAGTCAGCATCACAGAATCCTACTAAGTTGTAATCTTTAGATCTTTTGTAAACTAAACCAACATCAGTAGTACCTTTCAGATACCTTAGAATTCTCTTAACCGCTGTTAAATGAGATTCTCTTGGATCTGATTGGAATCGAGCACACAAACAAACACTAAAGAGAATGTCAGGTATAGAAGCAGTTAGATATAGAAGAGATCCAATCATACCTCTGTACAACTTCTGATCTACCTTCTTACTTACCTCATCCTTACCCAGTGTCGCGGCCGGCAAAATTTAACAGAGTCGCCATCGATATTTATTTGTTCCTAAAGAACGGGTAAAACGTCGAATAAAACCTATAAAGAAAAGGGAATGGTCATCGCAACCATATCGGGTTCGGGAGTCGGTTACGCGAGGGGAAGGTGTTAGCACCCCTCACGTCCGTTGTACTCAACGGGACCCATTTAGTTAATTTTGCGTTCGAGTACTATCATAAAATGTTTGCAATCTTCTACTTAAGAAAGAGAAAAGAAAGTTTTTATTTTATTGGGCTCGCCAAGACGTCGTGTCTTGTGCCTACGTATTCCCTCGTGCAATGGGAAAGTCAGAGCTCCGTAGTTCGGGGTAAAAACCACGGGTTTGTTGGTTGATTTTAGAAGAATGATGCATTAGACATTTTGAACGTTTGAACTTTGACTTGTTTGCTCGTCTGAGAGGCTAAGTCTATGTGTTCGTTCTTCGTGTCGAAATGGCTAAGACACATTCGTTTTTGAAAATATTTTCGAAGAGTCGCACAAGGGCGAAAAAGAAGTTTGATGAGTTTAAGTTGTTTTTTTTATGTGAGTGACAAGTATTGGATCACAAGTCTAGAACAACAAACGATCCAGTTACTAGGAATCAGAGGAACAATATGTGTTCAACCAATTGTTTTCATCCAAAAGTTTTCTTTATTAAAATGGTGAGGTGAAACAAGGTTCACTTGTTAGAGTTTTTTGTGCATGGAGGACAAATATTAAATCATAAGTCTAAAACAACCAACGGTCTAATACTTGGAACTGGAGGAACAAATGGTGTTCAACCAATCTTTTTCACACCAAGTTTATTAAAAATATCTTGAAGAAAAAAGGGCCACAGAAATGTTTATGAAAAATGTTTTAATAAAGTACGTATTAATAACAAACTACCAAATAAATAAACTAAAAAAAAAAATGTGATGATAAAAAAAAATAATGTGAGACGATAGTAAAAATAAAAAAATAATAAAACTAATAAAGGTAAACCTAAATACATTTCTAAAAAAAAACAAACTTAATTAAATTTATAAAATTATTTATTTGAAATTAATTAAAGCTAACGAATTCTAATTAATAATTCTAAATATAATTAAACTAGGGACTATGTATTGATATTTTTCTAAACAAATGAAAATGGATAAGTTTATATTGATGAATCGTAAATTCTCCCAGAACTCAAATCCTCTTCTATCACTTATTAACCTTTCTCTCTCCTCCCTATTTGTTCTCTCTCACATAAGACTCATCGGAAAATAAACGGCCGCCGCGCCGGAAATCTCCCTACGGTGGCGGCAGCGGCGATTTAGTCCTATCATCAAAATTCGACCCCCTCCCTACTAATTCCTATCTTCTAAACCCAAATATGGCATCAGATTCTACTAATTCCAAGCTTAAACCCTTCAAATCAAACCAAACCTTGAACCCTAAATTTCAAAAAAAAATCCTAAATCGAACACTATTCTTGAAGCTAATTACCAAATCATATTGGATCTACGATTATACACACAGTTACACACGACATGGCATAAAAAAAAACGTGAAGAGAATGATTCGAAGTACCTGGTTCGACGGCGCCGGTGAGCCCCTTCGGTGAGTTTCTTTTGCTCTTTTTGTTTTCGCTAATCTGCTTTTCTTTCTCTTCTGTGAATCCTTCTGCCGTTAATAGTTGTGTTGTAGCTTTCGGAAATTGTCGGTACACAGGGGCGGAGCTCTGAGCAATTTGGAGCTTCAGAGTGAAGCCTCAATTACTCGGTAGTGAGAGCTTTAAGTGAATAGGTTTTGGGGGATTTCTTTTGAGTGCTATGTATCTGTGAGCCAACTTTCTTTCGTGCCCGATGAGTGAGTTAGAGTACCTTATATATAGTGAAGGTTTAGACTTGTACGTGTGATAGGTTTAGAGAAAATTTAGGGAGTAATTTTGACTCAGAGAAATCAGGAGTTGAGGGTGGACTGAGTGAATTTAGGGAATTCAGTTTTGACTGAGGAAACTGAATGAATCGTGACTTGGACGAGTAGTGGTGACTTGAGATTTTTCAGGAGTTGAGAGTCTGACTTGAGAAACCGTGGAAAAAACCGTGGAATGATGTGGCTAAGGGTCCCTATTTTCCAGGCTTTTTGAGTTGTGAATTGTGAAACCTTGGAATCGTGAGCTGACTGGAAAATTGAGGGAGTGAGGAATTGAGCTGTTAGAGAAATTTCAGGAGTTTCAGAATTGACTTAAATTATGCATGAGGTGGATTAGAACTTCCTCATTTCCAGGCTTTCAATTTGTGCATCAAGGAATGAGAGAACTCGTGACTTAAGTGAGTTGCAGCAATTCGTGATTCAAAAAAAATCAACAAAGACTCGTCTTCTAGAAACAATTGATAGCTTGTATTTTCGATACTTTAATCCCACGGCTGACATAGCTTACACCTTGCACACTCAAATAATTCCTTCAATTCTTCAAACTGTATATGACAATTGTGACTTCTTGACATCATTCATTTGAGCTTTCTTTTCCTTTTATTGGACTGTCATAATATTCATTTGAGCTACTGTGTTTAGACATGTTTATGAAGTGCATTAGTAGTGAACTTGCTTGAATTCATGTTCCTTTTCTTTGCAAACACGATGCTTGTTTTCTTGTATACATTTCTTGCTTGTATTTACTTCTTCTTGGCTGGTGCTTAACAATTTCTCTGATATTAATTCTTTGCACAGCTTCTAGATGTACAAAGAAAGGCCAAGCTTATTGACATGGTAACTCAAGGATGCTGCCAATTAGTAGTTGGTACCAAGTGATTCATGATTCAAGACTTGTATCTAAATTTGTAGCACTGTGAAGTTTGAACTTATGTGCCCAATGAGTCTTGAATTGAATGGATAACTAACTTTCTTGTAGTTTAAGAAAAGAAAAAAAAAAAAAAACTTGTCATTTAAATTAGTTTGTATCCATTCGGAACCTTGCAAACTAGAGACCTTGTATCACTTTGATGGTTGAATCATGTATCATCTTCTTTGCATCATCTTTGTAGAACAAATTGGAAATTTAAGCATTGTATTCATTTTTGGTTGTCCACTGTATGTAACCTTCAAAAGCTTGGCATGAAACTTGTGTTGAAATGATAAACATGCTTGTGGTTGTATTTGAATATTCATTCCATTTCAAAAGTTACTCACTGTTTGTCTTTTTAATGGACACATGAAATTTTAGTCTTGCAATATGAACTTGTAAAAATTAAATGGTAACTTAATTCAAGGTGACAAAATCACTTTGAGCACCTAATGGCATGTGTCACGTATTATGAAATTAAGACTCCATATTCTCAATAGCCCTTTAATTCAAATTACCTTAGAGTGAAGAAAAGTAAGACCATTCTTTTCAATGTGAATGACACTTTGTTATTTTAAGTGAATAATCATGCAAATTTGAAAGAAATTAACTCATTAATTAAATGGACTAATTAGAAGTCAAAATTAATTGCAAGACCAACTTAATTTCAAATTAAAGTAACACTTTTATTATGCTAAACTCTATGCACAAACCAAGTTCAAGTGAAGACGATTTGTTGTTCATGTTGAAATTAGTGAAAACAAATGCCACATAGAATGGACGGTGATCAAGTGAATCTCTAACACTAAATTCAACCATACATAACTTAGTCTCAAATGGAATGAGTGAATCTCTAACACTAAATCCAATCAAGCATAATTTAGTCTCAAAGGGAATGTGTCCTCAAAAGAGACGAAGCCTTAAACCAAGTACTTGAATGATTGACAAAAAATCTCAACGGTAAGATAAGAAAAATTTTGGGCAAAATTTAGGGTGTGACAGCTGCCCCTATTTAAACATCTTTAACTGGAGGATTGACAGAACTCTTGTCTCTCAATCCTTGTGGTGAAAGATAGTTTAAATATTAAACATACCCAAATTTTGCCCTTAGATGCAATGGACATGATATGAATGGATTATGAATAGAAAGTCTAATGTAATGAATTAAGAATTACTCTTGATTTCTTAATTATGATATGGAATGAATGTAAATAATAGGATGAATGCAAATGATAGAGGGACAAGTTCAATAGCTCCTAGTTGAAAATGGACTCCTCAAGAGGATAGGATATCATATTCAGTGCTTTGACTGGCGTGAATATTGCCAAAGTTGACAAATGATCGCCTTGCCATGTATTGCAAATAGTAGATCGCAACAAACATGAGACAACTCTACTGGGGGTAGAAATTTTTTGTTCAGTGCTCTTGACTGACATAGATATCTTTTAATGTTGTTGACAAATCTTCTCCCCGCCATGAATTATAGACAGTAGATTGTAACAAAACAAGCTTAAATGGTGATGGATTCTCGCCCCTTTGAAAAATTGCAGAAGTGAATTCTAACACACAAAACAGATAAAGAGTAACAGATCCTCGCCCTGTTGGTAATCAATCAACAGTGGACTGTATCAAACATGTGACGACATGTTAAAACAGATTTAATGTTGACAAAACCTCGCCCCTCTGACGAATTGCAGAAGTGGAATGCAACAAAAACAAATATTTGATGTTGATAAATTCTCGCCCCTCTGACGAATTGCAGAAGTGAATTTCAACATATAAACAGATAAAGAGTAACAGATCCTCGCCCTGTTGGTAACCAAACAACAGTGGACTGTATCAAACATGTGACGACATGTTAAAATAGATTTAATGTTGACAAAACCTCGCCCCTCTGACGAATTGTAGAAGTGGAATGCAACAAAATAAATCTTTGATGTTGATAAATCCTCGCCCCTCTAACGATTTGTAGAAGTGGAATGCAATAAAAGCGGTCTTCGATGTTGAAAAATCCTCGCCCATCTGACGAATTGCAGAAGTGAATTCCAACAAAGAACAGATAAAGGTTGACAGATCCTCGCCCTGCTAGCATCAACTAACAGTGGATCGCAACAAACATGTAAAACATGTTAACATAAGCTTTGATGTTGCCAATTCCTCGCCCCTCTGACGAATTGCAGAAGTGGAATGCAACAAAAGCAGTCTTCGATGTTGAAAAATCCTTGTCCATCTGACGAATTGCAGAAGTGAATTCCAACAAAGAACAGATAAAGGTTGGCAGATCCTCGCCCTGCTAAAAATTTGGATAACAGTGGATTGCAACGGAGTTAATGTTGATGAATCCTTGCCCTGTCAGCATCTGTTGACAGTAGATCACAACAGACATGTAAATAGCTTCACTGGAGAAAATTTTG
This sequence comes from Vicia villosa, assembly GCF_029867415.1. Taxonomy (NCBI): domain Eukaryota; kingdom Viridiplantae; phylum Streptophyta; class Magnoliopsida; order Fabales; family Fabaceae; genus Vicia; species Vicia villosa. Next base: position 113,532,011 of record NC_081181.1, on the reverse strand, counting down.
TTGAAGGTAACATCTTCATTTTGGAATCACCTGGACACCCTTTTGTAGAGATAGATTTTGTTGAAGTGAGAAACTCAATGGGGAAATAAACACACCAGAGGTTTGCTGGTGATTAATTGAGAACAACTCAAGAAACTCGGTCTATAGAGGGCTTTCGCCAATAAGACTTGCTGAAGAGATTGTTGTCTGAAAGATTCTGAAAAGATCTTGTTGAGAATAACGATGTTGAGGATACCACTTTGGTAATCCTGTTGAAGTAGGCTCGCTTGAAGAACAATTGAAGCTTCATTGGAGAAAACTTCGAAGGAAAACTCTGTGGGGAAATATCACCGGGGAAACTCAAGCATAAGTTCAGTTGTTGCAAGAGTTCACTAAGGGAAAAACAATCACCTTGCTGGGGGAGATACATGACTTGAGGAATAGTCTTCAAAAACCTAACCCTGTTAAGGATGACAACTGGGTCCATGCTGAAGGTCCCTGAGCCTCGATTGGGATTTATGCATGAATATACTATGTATGATAAGGATGAATGAGTGCATGAATTTAGTAGTTTATGCATTGTGTGGGTATCAAACTGATGCCCCGACACCGTTGGTCTCGAATAGTTTTGGCATCATGAAGACGATTTTGTAAAACTGTGATTTCTGCTCTGTCACCTGTCAGGATTTATGCTGATTCTTGTGTCTAGAAGAATAACAATTTCTGACTTTCCTCAGATGATGATTATTGAGATGCCCCATGCTTTACGCATAAGATACATTGTTGTAAGCTAACAAGTATTCCTTTGACATTTCAAAAACAAAACAATTTAAAGTTTTTCAAAGGCTTTTTATTATTCCAGTATCTTAATGTTTTTTTATTTTATCAACAATAAAAAGTAACATTATGTAAACAAGCAGGAAAAGAAATAATAATTTATGAAGAAATGTTCAATTGAACAATTTTTATTAGATGAGAAGAATAACTCATACATGGTATATCGATAAATGAAGAGGTAAATCCCTTTAAGAGGAATTTACAGAAACATAAAACAAGTAAATGGCAATGGAGTTTTTAACTGATTTTCCATTGACTTACAACGTTTGCTATTTTCCCCTATGTCTTCTAATCCTCATTACTTTGCTCCTGAAGATGGCGATTGAACTGTTCCCTTCCATCTAATTTTATGGTGATGTAGGTCTATATTCTGCAGTCTATGCCTTTGGATCTTCCCTAACTTTTGCGTGAACCGCTCCTTGGAGTTTTCAGTTCACCAGGAGATTTACCCTTTTTTGCTTAAGCCGCCTTTTCGGGTTTTCGACTTACCGGGCTTAATTTTATTTATCCCTAATTTTTGCCTGAGTTGCCTTTGCAGGTTTTCAACTCACCGGGATGCTCAATTTTGCCTAAGCCTCCCTTTCGGGTTTTCGACTTAGCGAGCTTTATTATCCATTTCTTTTTGTTAGGCATAATACTTTTTGACTACATCTGCATTGACGGGATGTGTTAGGTCTTCCCCATCCATGTTTGTGAGAATTAAAGCTCCACCAGAGAAGGCTTTCTTCACCACATATGGTCCTTCATAGTTGGGAATCCACTTTCCGCGGGGATCCTTCTGGGAAGGAGTGATTATCCTTTTCAGCACCAAGTCACCTACTTTGAATTCTCGAGGTCGGACCTTTTTGTCGAATGCCCTCTTAAGCCTTTTCTGGTACAGCTGGCCGTGGCAAAGTGCATTCATTCTCTTCTCTTCGATCAGATTGAGTTGGTCATACCTATTTTGCACCCATTCTGCCTCTTCTAGTTTAGTTTCCATCATGACTCTTAAAGAGGGGATCTCAACTTCTATTGGGAGTACAGCTTCTGTGCCATAGACTAGAGAGAAAGGGGTTGCCCCTGTTGAAGTACGGACTGAAGTTCTATACCCGTGTAACGCAAAAGGTAGCATTTCGTGCCAGTCCTTGTAAGTCTTCACCATTTTTTGAATAATCTTCTTGATGTTTTTGTTGGCAGCTTCTACCGCGCCATTCATCTTTGGCCTGTAAGGCGATGAATTGTGATGTTCAATCTTGAAGTCATTGCATAACTCTTTCATCATATTGTTGTTCAAATTTAACCCATTATCAGTGATAATCTTGCTAGGTGTCCCATAGCGGCAAATTATCTCTTTCTTGATAAATCGGGTGACTACTTGCTTTGTCACATTTGCATAAGAAGCAGCCTCTACCCACTTAGTGAAATAGTCAATAGCAACCAGAATGAAACGATGTCCATTTGAGGCTTTCGGCTCAATCATTCCAATCATGTCGATGCCCCACATAGAGAAGGGCCATGGTGCAGTTAATACGTTCAGAGAAGTAGGTGGCATGTGCACCTTGTCTGCATAGATCTGGCATTTGTGACAAGTCCTGGCATGATTGATGCAGTCAGTTTCCATCGTCAACCAATAGTAACCAGCTCTAAGAATCTTTTTCGCCATTGCATGTCCGTTTGCATGAATACCAAAAGAACCCTCATGAATTTCCTCGATAAGTGCATCTGCTTCGTGTCTATCCACACATCTGAGAAGGACTGTGTCAAAATTCCGTTTGTATAACACACCACCACTTAAGAAGAAATTGGTTGACAACTTTCTCAAGGTCTTCTTATCAGTGATTGAAGCACTCTCTGGATACTCTTGTTTCTCGAGGTATCTCTTGATGTCATAGAACCAAGGTTTATCATCTGTTTCTTCTTCAACTGTCAAGCAATGTGCTGGTTCATCAAGATGCTCGATTACTATGGAAGGTGCTTCATTAGCCCATTTGACTTTGAACATCGATGACAAGGTTGCCAAGGCGTCAGCTATTTGATTCTCCTCCCTAGGGATATGATGAAAAGTGATCTCATCAAAGTAAGGGATTAACTTCATGACATGCTCCTTGTAAGGAATCAACTTAGGATGACGAGTCTCCCATTCTCCTTTGATTTGATAAATGACAAGAGCTGAATCTCCGTAAACTTCAAGAATCTTGATTCTCAAGTCAATAGCTGCTTCAATCCCAAAGATACATGCTTCGTATTCTGCCATATTATTAGTACAATCGAAACACAATCTTGCAGTGAAGGGAATATGGTAACCTTTTGGGGAGGTAATAACAGCTCCAATGCCATGACCTAGCGCATTTGAGGCACCATCGAACACGAGTGTCCATCGCGATCCTGGTTCTGGTCCTTCTTCTGGGCCTGGGATTGCACAATCTCTTATGAACATGACATCTTCATCTGGGAAGTCAAATCTCATTGGTTGATAGTCTTCCACTGGTTGGTGTGCAAGATACTCTGACAGCACACTACCTTTGATAGCTTTCTGAGTCACATACTGAATGTCATATTCTGACAACAACATCTGCCAACGAGCAATTCTTCCGGTTAATGCAGGCTTTTCAAAAATGTACTTGATAGGGTCCATCTTGGATATCAACATCGTTGTATGGCATACCATGTACTGTCTTAAGCGGCGAGCGGCCCAAGCAAGTGCACAACAAGTCTTTTCTAACAATGAGTACCTAGTTTCGCGATCTGTGAACTTCTTACTCAAATAATATATAGCATGCTCTTTTCTTCCCGTCTCATCATGTTGCCCCAATACGCAACCCATGGATCCCTCGAGTACTGTCAGATACATAATGAGAGGCCTTCCTGGTACTGGTGGTATCAATATTGGTGGTTCTTGCAGATATTCTTTGACTTTATCAAACGCTTTCTGACAATCATCATTCCACTTGATAGCTTGATCTTTTCTCAATAGCTTGAATATTGGTTCACAAGTGGCTGTCAGATGTGAGATGAATCTCGCAATGTAGTTCAGTCTGCCCAAGAAACCACGAACTTCTTTCTCTGTACGAGGTGTCGGCATGTTTTGAATTGCTTTGACCTTGTCGGGATCCACTTCAATACCTCGCTGGCTCACAATGAACCCTAGCAATTTTCCGGACCTAACTCCAAAAGTGCACTTGTTGGGATTCAGTCGGAGTCTGTATTTTCTCAATCGATTGAATAACCTCTTCAGGTGAATTATATGCTCTTCCTCAGTCTGGGACTTAGCAATCATGTCATCTACATATACTTCAATCTCTTTATGCATCATGTCATGAAAAAGAGTTACCATTGCTCTTTGGTAGGTTGCCCCAGCATTTTTCAGGCCGAAAGGCATCACTTTGTAACAGAAAGTGCCCCATGGTGTAATGAATGTTGTCTTTTCCATATCCTCGGGAGACATCTTGATTTGATTGTACCCAGAGAAACCATCCATAAAAGAGAATATAGAGAATTGAGCTGTATTATCTACCAATACATCAATGTGAGGTAAAGGGAAGTCATCTTTCGGACTAGCTCTGTTCAAATCTCTGTAGTCCACACACATTCGCACCTTGCCATCCTTCTTTGGAACTGGCACAATATTAGCAATCCATTGTGGATACGTTGCAACAGCTAGGAAACCGGCATCGAACTGCTTCTTGACCTCATCTCTTATCTTGGTAGCCATGTCTGGGCGAGTTCTTCTCAGTTTCTGCTTGACTGGCGGGCATTCTGGTTTCAACGGCAGCTTGTGCTCAACTATGTCTGTATCGAGTCCAGGCATATCCTGATATGACCAAGCAAACACATCCACGTACTCTTGTAGAAGCTTGACTAGCTCCTCCTTTATACTTTTCTCCAAGGAGGCTCCGACCTTGATTTCTTTTTTGTCCTCTTCAGTCCCCAGATTGATCACATCCACTGGTTCTTGATGAGGTTGAATCGTCTTTTCCTCTTGCTTCAACATTCTGGCCAACTCTTCTGGAAGTTCACAGTCTTCCTCACCATCCTCTTCGGCTTGGTTAATCGGGAAGTCGAAGTCATAGGGAAATATAACATTGTCATGTTCAATGGGTATAGTTATTAATGATCTGCATGAAGATGATTTTTTCTTTTTAGCATATTTTAAAAATTGGAAGTAAAAGTAATATGGAAATGAACATTGCCATTTTAATTATTTAATTATTTTTGCAGAAAAATTAAAAAAACGAACGACAAGGATCTTAATTGAATAACAAAATGCACTTTTATTGATGATAAAATTTAAAATAAAGATTGGGCCCTACAAAGCCGTCCATATGCCTTGGGCAGAGCAAAGGACTTTAAAGAAAAACAAAAAATTACTTTGAAAATGAAATAGTCGGGGGAAGCCTTGTAGCCTTCCAATTGTTGAGGACGGAACCCGTTGGACCATGGAACACCATCCTGGGCACCTCTTCATCTTCATCATCAATTGCAGCAATATGTTCATCATCACGAAATCCAGCTTTTGAGAAGATCTCTAGAAGGTCTGGAACTTGTGTCTGGTTAGCTCCTTGATCTCCCCCACATTTGAAAGATGGCTGATATCCTAGTCCGAACCGATCCTTCTTCTCTGCCACATCAATTACTTTTCCCCAGCCTTCATGACAACCAGCTTCGATTGCAGCTTTCACATCCTTCCAAGAAGTCATGCTTGCTTTTTGTTCTTCCACAGATTTCTGCTTTGCTTGTACTGCATTAACTACTTCCAAGGCTTGTAAAGGAGTCTCCACAATTTCTTCACCCACTTCAATGTACCGGAAAGAGGATAAGTGACTGACAATGATGTCCTCTTCTCCAGAGATGGTCACCAGCTGATCTTGGGTGACGAACTTCAATTTCTGATGGAGTGTTGAGGTGACAGCTCCTGCCGCATGGATCCAAGGTCTCCCTAGAAGGCAACTATAGGCTGGAAAGATATCCAAAACCTGGAATGTGATCTGAAACATTTGTGGACCAATTAAAATTGGGAGATCAATCTCCCCAACAACCATCCGTTTGGACCCATCAAATGCCTTCACAACCATATTGCTTAACCTCAATTGAGTTCCTTCATCCTTTAGTTGGCTTAAAGTAACTTTAGGCAGTACATTTAAAGATGATCCAGTGTCTACCAATACTCGGGACAAAGTCACACCATCACATTGGACGGAGATATGAAGAGCCATGTTATGTTCACGCCCATTAGGTGGCAACTCGTCATCGGTGAACATTAGGCAACTTCTTGCATTCAGATTAGCAATCACATTGTCAAACTGGTTGACACTTATGTCCTCATTCACATGAGCTTCATTCAAAAATTTCATTAAAGCAGTTCTATGAGCCTCAGAGCTCCTCAACAAGGATAAGATAGAAATCTTTGATTGAGTCTGGTTGAGCTGATCAATCACCTTATAGTCGCTCTTCTTGATAATCTTCAGAGTTTCCTTATCATCGTCTGGGATCACATTCTTTTTTGACGATTCTTCCTCTGATCCAATAACAGCATCCTTCCTTGTAGGAGGTTCTGTTATCTTCTCAGCTATCTTCTTTTGAGTCATATCTGGATTAAATACTCGACCACTACGAGTCATACTGCTTGTCCCAGCTATATTTGTTACTGGATCATTCAGCACCATTGGTTTGTTGCCCACATAGACTGTGGCATCATAATTCCATGGCACCATTTTTGTATCACTAAACGGGAACGGAGCAGGAGCATGGATAATGATCGGCTCTATCTTCTTAAGCGGAACTTCTATTGTATCCCTTGGGACAGGAACCACAAAGGCCTTGGGGATTTTCTGTTGGTCGAACAATGGTACAATAACAGCAACACTATCATCATTATGCACTCTGCTGAACTGAATCGTATGCTGATCCATTAGCTTTTGTAGATATTCCATAAACTCCGCACACCTATCTGGGTCAGATAAACACAACTTACAATCACCATGAATCTCTTTAATCAATCCTGCATTGTACAACTTCTCGCGCACTACCCTCATGGAAGCTCTTACTTTGGATATATTTCTTATTAGACCTTCCTCAACGTCTTCTAGCGCATTGACAGTTGGGCCACCATGTCCAGGTAATGGATTCTTAGCAACATTTGGAACATCAGCGAAGGATAGGATCTTCTGATCAATCAATTCTTGGACCCTACACTTAAAGGCAAAGCAGTTCTCCGTGGTATGTCCAGGAGAGTTAGCATGGAAAGCACATTTGGCATTCTCATCAAACCATGGTTTAGGTGGCCCCGACATTGGTCTCAATTCTCTTGGTACCACGGTACCATTTTGAATCAGATAAGGCAATAATTGAGTGTAAGTCATCGGTATAGGCTGAATATCTTCTACAGCATACTTACGATATTGTGGTTGACGCGGTTGCGGAGTTCTCTGTGGATACTGATTTTGGTTCAAGTTCCTCTGCTGATTCTGATTTTGTGGAGCCCGATTCGGAGGTGCTTGAAGAGGAACTTGAGTTGGAATAACTTGCGGATATTGGACAGTAGGGTATTGCACAGCAGTTACATAAGGATACTGGACGTAAGGTAACGGAGCTGACGTTGCCTGTTGTGCTTTTGTTTTCCCCATCCTAGCAGAAACAGCATTGGTCTCACCTTCTTTTTTTCGGTAACCACTATTGAAAGTTTTCTTTGCCCCAGTTTGACTACTAGAACTCCCTTGAATCTTTCCATTCTTTAGTCCTTCTTCCACTCGTTCACCAATGATCACCATGTCAGAGAAGCCAGAGGACACACTACTGATCAACCTTTCGTAATATTGTCCTTGAAGAGTTCCCATGAAGAGATCAATCAATTCTCTGTCTACCAATGGAGGATGCACCCTTGCGGCCAGTTCTCTCCAACGTTGGGCGTACTCCTTGAAGGATTCGCCTTCCTTCTGTGACATGTTTTGGAGTTGTGTACGATTGGGAGCTAGGTCAGTGTTATACTTGTATTGTTTGGTAAAGGCCTCAGATAGCTCATCCCAATTACGCACACTGCTTCTTTCGAGTTGCATGTACCAGTCTAGAGATGCCCCTGTCAAACTGTCTTGGAAACAATGCATCATTAGCTTATCATCTCGAACATGAGCAGCCATCTTCCGACAGAACATCTTCAAATGATTGTGAGGACAGCTAAGACCCTTATACTTTTCAAAATCCGGTACTTTGAACTTAGGTGGGATCACTACGTCCGGTACTAGACACATCTCTACAGCACTCATGTTGGGAGAACTCTGTCCCTGCATGATCTTCACTTTTTCTGCCAAATCACGACACATTCGCATAGCTTCGGATTCTTGTGCAGCGCGCGGGTTAACCACATGAATAGCCTCTGGACGATACTTCATCTCATATTCATGCTGGAGATCCTGGTCATCCTGGGGAGGTGGGACATTGGTAACCTGAACAACTGTTTGTCCTTGAACATCTAGTTGTTCTTGAGCATTGCGACCATCAGTGGTTGTGGATATGTGTAGAAGTTGGTCCGGAGTTCCTTCTGGTGGAGGGGTATAGCCCGGAGGAAGGCCATAAAGCAATGGATTAGGGACTTTGACGTGTGGCTGAGGAGAATGGACCTGAACATTGCTTGCAGATGCGGCATTATGACGTTCTTCTTCCTTCTTTGCTTGGATAACCATCATCTCTAGAAGTTGATCCATCTTACTTTTGATAGTGTCGATCTCCTCCCTCATGACAGCTTGATTGTGTTCAATTTGCTCCATTACTCGTCTGGTGTTAGCTCTGGTGGCGTATGGGTGTCGAGGAGTCAGTTTGCTTTCTGGCGATGATGAGAGGTGAATATGAGCATTACGTTTGAAAATGTATGCATATGTATGTTTCGATGCATGGTTATGCAAAAACTTTTTTTATGTTTTATCGCACAAATTTTATTTTCAGGGAAATTTATTAACTTGTAAGTGACTTGTAAGCATTCAAAAACAAGATATATTGGATCAAAAACCTTTATTTATTAATAAAACAAAAGACTAGGAGTCAAATACAAAAATCAAAATGAAATACTAACTCTGCATGGGATACCAAGATCCACTTGAGTACATAAAACGAAAGAATACATAAGCAACAAATTCATAAACTAAAACAAAAAACAAAAAAAAAAAACAAAATAAAAAGCTAATTAATCTAGAACTCCTGTCCTCTGCGGGGTTTGAGATCTTTCATTTCTGACTTGAACCTTTGCATCATTCTATCACATAAGGTGATGAAATAGTGCACTGCCGGAGGAACATGGTTTTCTTCAATATCTTCCACAGCTGACCTCAATCTCATAGGAATATCTTCCACTAGTTGATTGCAGAACCTTACCAATCCAGAGTACTTTGCATAGAATTGTTGGTTTTGTGCCTCCTGAAATTGAATTGTCTCTTCCTGTTTGTCTAAACAACCATTCAGACGTTGGATTTCATCTATCCAGCCTTGGAATTGATCCCTCAAGTCATTATACCTATCTCTCCAGTGATTCACTTGTTCGTTTGCAATGGACAATTCATGGGTTTTCTCAGCTAAATCTTCAGAACCAACTTGGTGAGAAATGAGAGCTTCTTCTTTAAGACAAGTCTCTTGTTCCAATAAGGCTATGGTATCCTTCAAAGAATTTTGGAGCTCTAGAACTTGAGCTTCAAAGCTTCTTCTTAATTCCCCTTTTTCTTTGAGGGCATTCTCTTCCCAACCATATGCTTCACCTCTCTCCTTCTGAGTTTGTTTTAACTCACGACGAAGTCTGAGTATACAACTGTCAGCACTAGTCATGTTTTCATAGTATTTCAACTTCAGATCTTCTTCAACTTTTGCCTTTTCTCTACTTTCTTCTAATTGAATATCTCTCTCTTGGAGGTCAAACCTCAGATTTTCATTTTCAAGAGCAAATCGAGTAACAGTTGCTTGCAGCTGCAATCTTTCTTCTTCCATTTTCTGAATAGTTGCTTTAAGCTCGTTGACTTCTTCAATTGGAGCATGAGTAGGTGCAGGCTCTGGATGTGGAAATGGTATGGCCACAGTATAGGGTAACTTGATCGATTTTACTCTTTTCATCACCCATTCGCGATAAGGCTCTTTCCCTACACAATTTCTTTTACCCAACTCTCTGCCTTTTCTGTGAATCTGAGTCCAAGCCCTTTTGATTTTCCTCAGCATGTCAGGGGCTTCTTTTCCGAAATCAAGTAAAATGAAGTCCTTTAGAAGTTCCATATTAGGTTCAGTTTCTAAAGGATATCCGAGTTGCCTTAAAGCTAACATGGGGTTGTAGTTGATACAGCCTTTAGATCCTATCAAAGGAACATTTGGAAAACCTCCACAATGAGTAATAACTTTCCCTACATCCCAATCTGGTAAATACCAAACTATAGCAGCAGCGGTGAGAGAAGCTAGTTTTTTCTTCTTTTCGTGCCTGACATGAAGATTGAGGTACACATCTGCCAATAAAGCGGGAACTGGATTTTTGGATAGGAATACACTAATAGCAGGTTGGCTCACATAATCGTCATCATTACTAGGAAACATGACAACCCCAAAGATTAGTAGGGCCAAGATAGCACTGAAAGCTGGCCAATTCTCTTGCCAATTCTCTTTTACTCCTAACTTTTCAGCTTTTCCTTCTAGGAGCTTCCTTGAAATTCCTCTATCCGTAAGAATCGGTGCCACATCTCTAATAGGGAGATGCAATGCAGCTGCTACATCTTCTAAAACCAATTTATCTCCCAAACTAGTGAATGGAAGGTCGCCCTTCAATGGCCAGCCCAAAAGTCTCTCAAATTCTTCTATAGTAGGAACAAGTTGAAAATCTTGGAAAGTAAAACAGCGGAGAGGAGGATCATAATACTGACTTAAAGCAACTAGAGCACCCATGTCAACATCTATAGTTAATAACTTCAATATTTGCCCATATCTTCCAGCAAAAAGAGTCCTGCTGATTGGACCAATCTTCTTGCTCAAAGCTAACAAACTACCAGCCTTGGGTTGCTTGAACTTGAGGTGAGGAGTGTTCTTTCTGGATGGATCCATTTTTAAATGCTCACTGCACAAACAAGTCTTTTAAAATTCCCTGAAAAATAAAAATCATATGCTAAGCCATTTTTATGCAAAATGTATGCAATGCAATATTATGTACATGTGATAGGTAATTCCAACATGATGGAGTTCATAGGTTGGTTGGAATTGGATTAACATCTACCCAACGATCCCTCTCACATGATAGCTCTATGGATTTTGGATAAGTGGTTCTCAGAGTTACGGATCCCCTTTTGAAAATATCATCATCAATCGTGAATAACGTACGAGTTGACATTATTTTCAAAAGCGTATCTCTGAGCAATGGTTTGCGTGCCTACCTGACGAGACAATAAAGTCCAACAGGTCGATACTACGCCACCATCCATTTCAGGGTACTCTAAAGGTCTCTTAGAGTTATGGATCCTTTTTATAGATATTGATGTCAACGCACTAAACATACGAGACAACAATCTCCTTAAAAGAATCGACTCTAAGCGGGGTTTTCGTATCGACCCAAGAGACACTGAAGTCCAATGGATCTTTACTACACAACCGCCATCTTATCTTAGGTGTTTACTCGAAGCCTGGGTAGTGGGCTTTTCTCACAATAATGTATCATAGTCCAGAAAATTCCCAACACAATATATAATATATAAAGCATAAAGAGATAGTAAGGAATGGAATAACAAAAATAAGCAAGAATATAAACACCAACAAGAAAGCAAAATAAAACAATAAAGTACTCAAACACACAAAGAACTAAACTAGGGTGGACTCGCTTTAGGACAATCTCCCCAGCAGAATCGCCAGCTGTCGCGGCCGGCAAAATTTAACAGAGTCGCCATCGATATTTATTTGTTCCTAAAGAACGGGTAAAACGTCGAATAAAACCTATAAAGAAAAGGGAATGGTCATCGCAACCATATCGGGTTCGGGAGTCGGTTACGCGAGGGGAAGGTGTTAGCACCCCTCACGTCCGTTGTACTCAACGGGACCCATTTAGTTAATTTTGCGTTCGAGTACTATCATAAAATGTTTGCAATCTTCTACTTAAGAAAGAGAAAAGAAAGTTTTTATTTTATTGGGCTCGCCAAGACGTCGTGTCTTGTGCCTACGTATTCCCTCGTGCAATGGGAAAGTCAGAGCTCCGTAGTTCGGGGTAAAAACCACGGGTTTGTTGGTTGATTTTAGAAGAATGATGCATTAGACATTTTGAACGTTTGAACTTTGACTTGTTTGCTCGTCTGAGAGGCTAAGTCTATGTGTTCGTTCTTCGTGTCGAAATGGCTAAGACACATTCGTTTTTGAAAATATTTTCGAAGAGTCGCACAAGGGCGAAAAAGAAGTTTGATGAGTTTAAGTTATTTTTTTTATGTGAGTGACAAGTATTGGATCACAAGTCTAGAACAACAAACGATCCAGTTACTAGGAATCAGAGGAACAATATGTGTTCAACCAATTGTTTTCATCCAAAAGTTTTCTTTATTAAAATGGTGAGGTGAAACAAGGTTCACTTGTTAGAGTTTTTTGTGCATGGAGGACAAATATTAAATCATAAGTCTAAAACAACCAACGGTCTAATACTTGGAACTGGAGGAACAAATGGTGTTCAACCAATCTTTTTCACACCAAGTTTATTAAAAATATCTTGAAGAAAAAAGGGCCACAGAAATGTTTATGAAAAATGTTTTAATAAAGTACGTATTAATAACAAACTACCAAATAAATAAACTAAAAAAAAAAATGTGATGATAAAAAAAAATAATGTGAGACGATAGTAAAAATAAAAAAATAATAAAACTAATAAAGGTAAACCTAAATACATTTCTAAAAAAAAACAAACTTAATTAAATTTATAAAATTATTTATTTGAAATTAATTAAAGCTAACGAATTCTAATTAATAATTCTAAATATAATTAAACTAGGGACTATGTATTGATATTTTTCTAAACAAATGAAAATGGATAAGTTTATATTGATGAATCGTAAATTCTCCCAGAACTCAAATCCTCTTCTATCACTTATTAACCTTTCTCTCTCCTCCCTATTTGTTCTCTCTCACATAAGACTCATCGGAAAATAAACGGCCGCCGCGCCGGAAATCTCCCTACGGTGGCGGCAGCGGCGATTTAGTCCTATCATCAAAATTCGACCCCCTCCCTACTAATTCCTATCTTCTAAACCCAAATATGGCATCAGATTCTACTAATTCCAAGCTTAAACCCTTCAAATCAAACCAAACCTTGAACCCTAAATTTCAAAAAAAAATCCTAAATCGAACACTATTCTTGAAGCTAATTACCAAATCATATTGGATCTACGATTATACACACAGTTACACACGACATGGCATAAAAAAAAACGTGAAGAGAATGATTCGAAGTACCTGGTTCGACGGCGCCGGTGAGCCCCTTCGGTGAGTTTCTTTTGCTCTTTTTGTTTTCGCTAATCTGCTTTTCTTTCTCTTCTGTGAATCCTTCTGCCGTTAATAGTTGTGTTGTAGCTTTCGGAAATTGTCGGTACACAGGGGCGGAGCTCTGAGCAATTTGGAGCTTCAGAGTGAAGCCTCAATTACTCGGTAGTGAGAGCTTTAAGTGAATAGGTTTTGGGGGATTTCTTTTGAGTGCTATGTATCTGTGAGCCAACTTTCTTTCGTGCCCGATGAGTGAGTTAGAGTACCTTATATATAGTGAAGGTTTAGACTTGTACGTGTGATAGGTTTAGAGAAAATTTAGGGAGTAATTTTGACTCAGAGAAATCAGGAGTTGAGGGTGGACTGAGTGAATTTAGGGAATTCAGTTTTGACTGAGGAAACTGAATGAATCGTGACTTGGACGAGTAGTGGTGACTTGAGATTTTTCAGGAGTTGAGAGTCTGACTTGAGAAACCGTGGAAAAAACCGTGGAATGATGTGGCTAAGGGTCCCTATTTTCCAGGCTTTTTGAGTTGTGAATTGTGAAACCTTGGAATCGTGAGCTGACTGGAAAATTGAGGGAGTGAGGAATTGAGCTGTTAGAGAAATTTCAGGAGTTTCAGAATTGACTTAAATTATGCATGAGGTGGATTAGAACTTCCTCATTTCCAGGCTTTCAATTTGTGCATCAAGGAATGAGAGAACTCGTGACTTAAGTGAGTTGCAGCAATTCGTGATTCAAAAAAAATCAACAAAGACTCGTCTTCTAGAAACAATTGATAGCTTGTATTTTCGATACTTTAATCCCACGGCTGACATAGCTTACACCTTGCACACTCAAATAATTCCTTCAATTCTTCAAACTGTATATGACAATTGTGACTTCTTGACATCATTCATTTGAGCTTTCTTTTCCTTTTATTGGACTGTCATAATATTCATTTGAGCTACTGTGTTTAGACATGTTTATGAAGTGCATTAGTAGTGAACTTGCTTGAATTCATGTTCCTTTTCTTTGCAAACACGATGCTTGTTTTCTTGTATACATTTCTTGCTTGTATTTACTTCTTCTTGGCTGGTGCTTAACAATTTCTCTGATATTAATTCTTTGCACAGCTTCTAGATGTACAAAGAAAGGCCAAGCTTATTGACATGGTAACTCAAGGATGCTGCCAATTAGTAGTTGGTACCAAGTGATTCATGATTCAAGACTTGTATCTAAATTTGTAGCACTGTGAAGTTTGAACTTATGTGCCCAATGAGTCTTGAATTGAATGGATAACTAACTTTCTTGTAGTTTAAGAAAAGAAAAAAAAAAAAAAACTTGTCATTTAAATTAGTTTGTATCCATTCGGAACCTTGCAAACTAGAGACCTTGTATCACTTTGATGGTTGAATCATGTATCATCTTCTTTGCATCATCTTTGTAGAACAAATTGGAAATTTAAGCATTGTATTCATTTTTGGTTGTCCACTGTATGTAACCTTCAAAAGCTTGGCATGAAACTTGTGTTGAAATGATAAACATGCTTGTGGTTGTATTTGAATATTCATTCCATTTCAAAAGTTACTCACTGTTTGTCTTTTTAATGGACACATGAAATTTTAGTCTTGCAATATGAACTTGTAAAAATTAAATGGTAACTTAATTCAAGGTGACAAAATCACTTTGAGCACCTAATGGCATGTGTCACGTATTATGAAATTAAGACTCCATATTCTCAATAGCCCTTTAATTCAAATTACCTTAGAGTGAAGAAAAGTAAGACCATTCTTTTCAATGTGAATGACACTTTGTTATTTTAAGTGAATAATCATGCAAATTTGAAAGAAATTAACTCATTAATTAAATGGACTAATTAGAAGTCAAAATTAATTGCAAGACCAACTTAATTTCAAATTAAAGTAACACTTTTATTATGCTAAACTCTATGCACAAACCAAGTTCAAGTGAAGACGATTTGTTGTTCATGTTGAAATTAGTGAAAACAAATGCCACATAGAATGGACGGTGATCAAGTGAATCTCTAACACTAAATTCAACCATACATAACTTAGTCTCAAATGGAATGAGTGAATCTCTAACACTAAATCCAATCAAGCATAATTTAGTCTCAAAGGGAATGTGTCCTCAAAAGAGACGAAGCCTTAAACCAAGTACTTGAATGATTGACAAAAAATCTCAACGGTAAGATAAGAAAAATTTTGGGCAAAATTTAGGGTGTGACACCCAGTACACATGTTGGATGCATAAGAGTTTTGGCTTCTTTGCTTTCAGAAAGATTAAACTTCTTCAGAAGTTCTTTCACATACTTCGTTTGATGAACATAGGTTCCATCGGAAGTTTGGTTGATTTGAAACCCAAGGAAATACTTGAGTTCTCCCATCATGCTCATTTCAAATTCAGCCTGCATAGACTCAGCAAACTCCTTTCCAAGTGTAGCATTAGATGTTCCAAAGATAATATCATCAACATATATTTGACAAATTAAAATATCCTTTTTAAATGTTTTCCAAAAGAGAGTAGTGTCCACTTTTCCTCTAGTGAAATCATTTTCCAGAAGGAAAGAACTCAAACGTTCATACCAAGCTCTGGGAGCTTGTTTCAATCCGTATAATGATTTCTTTAATTTGAAAACATGATTTGGAGACATGGAGTCTTCAAAACCAGGAGGTTGGTGAACATAAACTTCTTCATTTATATAACCATTTAAGAAGGCACTCTTGACATCCATCTGATAAAGAGTGATGTTGTGTTGAGTGGCAAAAGAAATTAATAGACGAATAGATTCTAACCTGGCCACTGGTGCAAAGGTTTCTGTATCATAAATCCCTTCTTGCTGACTATAACCCTGAGCAACCAGTCTGGCTTTGTTTCTTACCACTTCACCTTTCTCACTTAGCTTGTTTCTGAAAACCCACTTAGTACCGATGATGTTAAATCCTTTTGGTCTAGGAACCAAGTCCCATACATCATTCCTTGTAAACTGATTTAGTTCTTCTTACATGGCAATTATCCAGTCTGGATCTTCTAGAGCTTGATCAACAGAAGTTGGCTCGATCAAAGAAACAAGACCTAATTGACATTCTGCATTGTTCTTAAGGAATGCCCTTGTTCTGATGGGATCATCTTTCTTTCCAAGGATCACATCTTCTGAATGAGCTGAAGCAAGTCTAGGTGATCTTCTGACTGTAGGTTCTTCAGAAATTCTCAGATTCTCTAAAGATGCAGCAACTTGATCTTCTGATCCATTGCTTCTGAGACTGCCAGCTTCTGCAGCTTTGCTTCTTGGTTCTACTGCTTCTGATATATCAATATCAAAATCTGCAAAATTCTCAAACTGCTTTGGTTTTTCAAGACCAAGCTTATCATCAAACCTGATATTGATTGATTCTTCTACAATCAATGTTTCAGTATTGTATACTCTGTAGCCTTTAGAGCGTTCAGAATATCCAAGAAGGAAACACGTTTGTGCTTTAGAATCAAACTTACCAAGATGATCTTTAGTATTCAGAATAAAACATACACATCCAAAAGGATGGAAATATGAAATGTTGGGCTTTCTGTTCTTCCACAATTCATAAGGAGTCTTATTTAGAATAGGTCTTATAGAGATTCTATTCTGAATATAACACGCAGTGTTTATTGGTTCTGCCCAGAAATGCTTAGCCATATTGGTTTCATTGATCATGGTTCTGGCCATTTCTTATAGAGTCCTATTCTTTCGCTCTACAACTCCATTTTGCTGTGGAGTTCTAGGACAAGAGAAATCATGGGCAATACCATTTTCTTTGAAGAACTCCTCAAAGATTTTTTTCTCAAATTCACCACCATGATCACTTCCGACCTTTATGATTTTACACTCTTTCTCAGATTGAATCTGAGTGCAGAATTCAAAGAACACTGAATGAGACTCATCCTTGTGTTTCAATAACTTTACCCATGTCCAGCGGCTATAATCATCAACGATGACTAATCCATATTTCTTCCCTCTGACAGATGCTGTTTTGACTGGGCCAAACAGATCAATGTGCAAGAGTTCTAACGGCCTTGAGGTAGAAACAACATTCTTAGACTTGAATGCAGGTCTGGAGAACTTGCCCTTCTGACATGCTTCACAAAGAGCATCTGATTTGTATTTCAGATTTGGGAGTCCTCTGACTAGATTTAGTTTGTTAATCTGAGAAATCTTTCTCAAACTAGCATGTCCTAATCTTCTGTGCCAGACCCATTGCTCTTCAGAAACAGACATAAGACAAGTCACTTTCTGCTTCTCAAGATCAGAAAGATCAATCTTATAAATGTTGTTCTTCCTCTTGCCTGTAAATAGGATTGAGCCATCCTTCTGACTTACAGCCTTGCAAGACTTTTGATTGAAGATTATATCATAACCATTGTCACTTAATTGACTTATGGACAATAAGTTATGCGTTAATCCTTCTACAAGAAGTACATTAGTTATAGAAGGAGAGTTACCAAGACTTATGGTTCCAGAGCCAATGATTTTGCCCTTCTGATCTCCTCCAAACTTGACTTCTCCACCTGGTTTAAGCACCAGGTCTTGGAATGTAGAACTTCTTCCCGTCATGTGTCGCGAGCATCCAGAGTCCAGGTACCATGACATTTTGCTTTCTGTCCTCTTTGCCGCCAAGGATATCTGCAACAGAAATTATCTTCTCCTTAGGTACCCACAATTTCTTGGGTCCTTTCTTGTTAGTTCTCCTCAAGTTCTGATTGAACTTGGGTTTAGCAAAATATTTAACAGGAGGAACAGCATGATATTTCTTATTCTGAGTTCCATGATATTTCTTAGGTTGTGTCACATGCTTCTTGGTGTGTGTTATGTGAAAACTTTGTGCATGTGATGTGTGCTTAATATCATGGGAGTGGCCAAATTTAAATTGGTTATACAGAGGCTTGTATGATATTTTCATATCATCCACAGATTCAAGCTTGTATGGGATTTCACCCTCATAACCAATGCCAACTCTCTTGTTCCCAGACACAGCATATATCATAGAAGCTAGCTGACTTCTGCCAATACTTCTAGATAAGAACTTCCTGAAACTTAAATCATATTCTTTCAGAATATGATTCAGACTGGGAGTGGATTTTTCTGAATCAGAAGGAGATCCAACATTATTGGGTAATTTTAAAACTTTTTCTTTTAATTCAGAATTTTCCAACTCAAGCTTCTTAGTTTCAAATTCAAATTGCTTTTTCAGCTTTTTGTATTTGATACTAAGATGAGCTTTTAATTCAAGAAGCTCTGTTAGACTGGAAACTAACTCTTCTCTAAATAGTTCAGAAAATACCTCTTCAGAATCTGATTCTGATGTAGATTCTGATCCATCATCTTCTGTCGCCATCAGCGCAAAGTTTGCCTGCTCTCCTTCAGAGTCTGATCCTGATTCTGATTCAGAATCATCCCATGTTGCCATAAGACCTTTCTTCTTATGAAACTTCTTCTTGGGATTCTCCTTCTGAAGTTTCGGACACTCATTCTTGTAATGTCCAGGCTCATTGCACTCATAGCAGACAACCTTCTTCTTGTCAGATCTTCTGTCATCAGAAGATTCTCCACGTTCAAATCTCTTTGAACTTCTGAAGCCTCTGAACTTCCTTTGCTTGCTCTTCCAGAGTTGGTTCACCCTTCTGGAGATCATGGACAGTTCATCTTCTTCTTCAGATTCTGATTCTTCAGGATCTTCTTCTCTAGCCTGAAAAGCGTTAGTGCATTTTTTAACATTAGATTTTAATGCAATAGACTAACCTTTCTTCTGAGGCTCGTTTGCGTCCAGCTCTATTTCATGGCTTCTCAAGGCACTGATAAGCTCTTCCAAAGAAACTTCATTCAGATTCTTGGCAATCTTGAATGCTGTTACCATTGGACCCCATCTTCTGGGTAAGCTTCTGATAATCTTCTTTACATGATCAGCCTTGGTGTAGCCTTTATCGAGAACTCTCAATCCAGCAGTCAGAGTTTGAAATCTTGAAAACATCTTCTCAATGTCTTCATCATCCTCCATCTTGAAGGCTTCATATTTCTGGATTAGAGCAAGAGCTTTGGTCTCCTTGACTTGAGCATTTCCTTCATGAGTCATCTTCAAGGACTCATATATGTCATGGGCCGTTTCCCTGTTAGATATCTTCTCATACTCAGCATGAGAGATAGCATTCAGCAAAACAGTCCTGCATTTGTGATGATTCTTGAAATCTTTCTTTTGATCATCATTCATTTCGCTTCTCGTGAGCCTTACACCAGTAGCTTTAACAGGATGTTTGTAACCATCCAGCAGAAGATCCCATAGATCAGCATCCAGACCAAGAAAGTAACTTTCCAGTTTATCTTTCCAATATTCAAAGTTTTCACCATCGAATATTGGTGGTCTAGTATAACCATTGTTACCATTGTATTGCTCAGCAGAGCCAGATGTAGATGCAGCTGGATTTGTTGGAATTTCACCAGCCATCTTTTACTGAAGCGTTTTTCTCTTCCTGAATCTTTTCTAAACACGGTTAAGTGCTTGCACCTTAGAACCGGCGCTCTGATGCCAATTGAAGGATAGAAAAACACTTAGAAAGGGGGGGTTTGAATAAGTGTAGTCTTAAAAACTTGAACGATAAAAATAAATTGCACAGTTATTTTTATCCTGGTTCGTTGTTAACTAAACTACTCCAGTCCACCCCCGCGGAGTGATTTACCTCACTTGAGGATTTAATCCACTAATCGCAACAGATTACAATGGTTTTCGACTTAGTCCGCGACTAAGTCTTCTAGAGTATCCTGATCACAACCTGATCACTCCAGGAACAAATGCTTAGACACAAGCTAAGACTTTCTTAGAGTATCCTGACCACCACGTGATCACTCTAATTACAACTGCTTAGACACAAGCTAAGACTTCCTAGAGTATCCTGATCAACACTTGATCACTCTAGTTACTTACAAATTAATGTAATCAATTCTAAGAGTATTACAAATGCTTCTGAAAAGCTATAATCACAACAGTGATATTTCTCTTAACGTTTAAGCTTAATCTCACTAATATATTACAACAGCAATGTAGTGAGCTTTGATGAAGATGAAGTTTCTGAGCTTTGAATTGAGCAGCGTTTCAGCAAGTTAATATTCACAGAATTTGGTTCAGAGTTGTTTTTTTTGCTTCTCATCAAAACTTCATATTTATAGGCGTTTGAGAAGATGACCGTTGAGCGCATTTAATGCTTTGCGTATTCCGTACAGCTTTGCATTTAATGTTTCACGCTTTTGTCAACTACCTCGAGCCTTGTTCACGCTGTGTCTACTGACGTTGCCTTTAATAGCTTCCAACGTTCCTTTTGTCAGTCAGCGTAGCCTGCCACCTGTACTTTCTTCTGATCTGATGTTTGAATATAATATTTGAATATCATCAGAGTCAAACAGCTTGGTGCATAGCATCTTCTTGTCTTCTGACCTTGAAGTGCTTCTGAGCGTGATACCATGAGAACTTCAGTGCTTCTGCTTCTGATATCAAGTTCTTCTGATGCTTTCATAGACCCATGTTCTGATTCTGCCTTGACCATCTTCTGATGTCTTGCCAGACCATGTTCTGATGTTGCATGCTGAACCTTCTGAGACAAAGCTTCTGAGCGCTGATTTGTGCATACTCTTTATATATTTCCTGAAATGGAAATTGCAATGTATTAGAGTACCACATTATCTCACACAAAATTCATATCCTTGTTATCATCAAAACTAAGAATATTGATCAGAACAAATCTTGTTCTAACACTTCCTTCTCCCCTTCGCCCACAGCCCGATCCGGACGCCTTGGTCTGCCGCAAGCGCCAGAGAACCGAAGCCGTGGATGTTACTCAGGAGGAGGCTGCCGATATCTTCACCATCCCTTCGTGCTTTCTTCACCCCAGATTCTTCGAAGGTAGACCCTCCTTGACTATTCCACGTGCTGAATCTCTGCACATTGAGGGTTTGGAGCCTTCTGTTCGTCAAAGGTTCCTTGTGCAGGACGCTTCGGCTATGGTTCGGCTTTTGGAGATGGCCACTTGCTATGCTCGCTCGACGCCTTTGTCAGCGGAAGCAGCGAGGTTTCTTCAGGAGCAGGTCAAGATGAAGGCCTCTGCCTTGGAGGAGAAGGACCAGCTGCTGAAGGAACAGGGCGAGGAACTGGACATTGTGAAGGCTCGGCTGAACAAAAAGGAGGCTGCTCTGGTGGACGTGCAAGGTCAATACACCTTGCTCTCCAGGACTCTGTATGGAACAATGCTGTCTTCCTCGGTTAGGGAGGCCTCTCTTCGCCGTTCTCAAGCTCCTGCTGAGGATGAGTCGGAAGAGGAGAAGGCTCTTTTAACCCGGGCAGACTTGATTCAATATATCAGAGTCTTGGGGAGTGACTGTGTGGCGGCAGCCGAGGATACCTTTCACTCCACTGTGGCCCAGCTCAAACTGAAGAATCCGGGGGTGGAGTTGGTGACCGAAGGTACCGGGCCTTACCATCGTGTGGAGGGCGACCAAATTGTTTCTCCGGCCTTCGGGGAGGAGCCCGTGACACAGGAAGCCGAGGAGGTCCAAGTTGAGGAAGGTGTATGAAGATTTTCTTTTCATGTGTTTTGAATGTTTGGGCCTACGTGCCTTGATTTTTTAAGTGTTATTCTGGGGGGTATGCCCCCCATTCTTAAATTGTAAGTATTCTCACCAGCTCGGTCTTAACGGCCGTAGTTGGGCACTTCATCGGGCTTTTGCCCGTATTTATTTAAGTCTTAACGTTTTTTGCTATTTCCTTGGAATCTGTGTGCATGCGTTGTGATTTTTTGGGAAGAGTGTTATCGTTTTCCAATGTCTTTATTCATTAAAGGCATGTTCGTTTCCCAAGATTATTGTTCCCCTTCTTCCCTTATAAAAGGAGGTCTCGCGGACCTCTTCTTTCTTCATTTTTCGCAGGAATGGGAGGAGCTAAAGAAAAGCAGGTGTCTTCGACGTCGCTTTCTAGTGGGGCGAAGAAGGCGAAGGATAAGAAGACTTCGAGTAGTTCTGCTACCCGTTCTCGGGGCTCTGTGAGTTCGGATGCTCGTGTCCGGGTTGTCATACCCCAATTTTTGACCTAAGATACCACCTCATATCATAGCATATGCATCATTTGCATCTCTAACAAATTGCATAGCTTGTGTTTGCTACTTGTGACTCAGCAGGATTTAATCAGGAAATCACTCATCAGTACAAGTAACAATCAATTAGGGTTTTGTTCTCCCTTCATCTCAAAAGAACTATCTTCATCAACAATCAACATTTGGTCCTCAGAGATTCATCTCAACAAGCTCAACAGCTTTGAATCGACTGAATTAGGGTTTTGACTGAAGACAGCATACTCCTGACTTTTGCTCAGAATTTGACCTAATGACTTGGGACATGATCTCAAAACCCCAAGTACATCATTTTGACCTAATCCATTGGCTCAGAACATCTCTTACACAAAGATTGATCAGACAAATCCTCAGATCAGGGTTTTTGAACTATCAGGGACTAAAATCAGGGATCACAATTGGGAAACCCTAAAAATCCCCAGGAAGTCAATCAAAGGTTTCAATCATCCTCAAATAATCCATATGACAATATACAATGGAAATTTTATCTCAATTCAAGATCCACAATCATCAATTTCATCAGGTCGACAATTAGGGTTTTTTGACCTAATTCACTGAACAACTGACTTTTTAATCAGGACATGGTGCCACAAATCAAATCATGATTCAATATCCTCAAATGCTTCAATATAATCCATTCATACTATTCATTTGATGAGGATAGCCTGTTTCATTTGAAATCTCCAGAAACGCGATTCGTCTGAAAAAGTCAACTGTACAAGATCACCATTGACTTTTGGGGAATTTTGGTCAACCATGACTTTTGAAGTTTTAAATCATCAATATATGATATGAGAAGTCATTTGATCAAGGAAAATCAAGAAAATCAATCAAGAATCAAAAGTCAAAAGTTTGTCTTTTCATACTTAGAAAAATTTCTAAGTGTTTTTCAATGGTTTTTTCCAAACTTTGGAAGGGAATTTCTCAAAATTTCACCTACAAACTGAAAAAAACTTCCAACATGAAAGTTGTAGATTTTGATCCAATAAACAACTTTGACACATATAAATTTTTTCCATAAGATCAACCATTTAAGAGATATGATGCTTCAAAGTTGGTACTTTTTGAAAGTTTCACTTGAAATCTCATTTTCTTCAAAGTTCATGGATCTTTTTCACCCACTTCCTTAAAGATCTTGAAGAAACTTTCAACTAGGGTTTTGAAGTGTGTAATATGAGCTTTCCAAAATGTCCAAGAGCATGAAAAAATATGGAGCATAGCTATGGTTTTGAATTATGCATTTAGTGATCATTTTCACTTGAATTTTCACCATTTTTCACTAAGTTTCAAGACTACATGACCTATAATTCAAGTGATGACACACCAAAGCAATGATTGAGAGATATTTTCTGGTTTAAGATCAGATAGGAAAGAGATAAGAAGCTTGGCCAAAATAACCATGGTTTAGTTACTTTAACCATTTGCATTTAATGTAAAAGATTCCATTTTATCTCTTAAGCCAAATCATCATTCTTGAAGCAACTTGCAAGAGCTCTGCATTCAGAACTCATGGCCTATAAATAGAGGTTCAAAACACTCTTCAAATCACACCAAAACCTCATAATCATAGGTTTTCTCTCTTCTTTCTTGAATTGCAAGTTTCATGAGTTTCAAAGAGGAGAAAGTGCAAGTTCCATCCCTTGCAAGTTCTGATCCAAGTGATGCTTCCCACAACTCATAAACATCATATGGTATGTGTCTGATCCATCCATACACCCCAAAAACACATAAAACTCAGAATCACTACCTCACTTTCCAAATATGCATAACACTAGCCTTATCATTCCAAAATCAAATCCAGGCCAATTCTGTCCAATCTAACCATCCAAACACATTCCATATACCATATGTGAACTATCCCAACCATCATTCATGACCTGTAACATCCCCATCATCAGATTCGATTCTCACTCCAAGCAACTGCAGGTCGGGTCCCATGGCTATGCTCAGATGAATTCAGTTCACTCCAAGCATCCAGACACCTTCCATAATCATCATAGAAGCTATTCAGATTGATACAAAGCATCTGTAACACCTCCTTTGCAAGATTCAATCTCCAGCTTGGCCGTTTTTGAGGTAAGAGCTTATGAACTTCAAACTCTATCATACATGCATCATAAATGAAAAACTGAGTTACCATCTTGTTTCTGCACCATCACTGAATAATAACCCTCAATCAATTGCATCATATCATGATCATACACGATTTCACAAAGATTTGTCATATTAGGGTTCTTTGTGTTCATCAAAGAATTAATCATCTTAGAGCAAAAATAAATGAAATTAAATGGTACCATCATGTTCCTCGTCCAAAATCGAGCAAGATAGGTTATTCACTTGATCAAAACAATCCAGTTTCAAGAATTTTCAAAATCAAAATTGGGGTGTGTTCTTGGCGCCATTTTTGTGTTCAGAAATTCAAATGTCAATTTTTCAATATAATTAAATGAGCGCGTTATACTTACAAGCTGCGCGCGCAGCTCAGTTGGTCCATGTTTTGGTCTGCAAGCGTAGGTGCGTGGGTTCAAGCCCTTTGGAAGACAAAACCAATTTTTTAGCACCTATTTTCTTTCATTTTCTTCACAACTTCAACAATTAATTTAACCCATCAAATTAATTTATTTTCTCTTCATTTTTTAAACACCTCTTATTTAATATACATATTTTGACAATATAAAAAAAAAATCACAAAAAAATATTTATTTAATGTGTTTTTAATTAGGTTTAAAATGATACATTTTTAAGTGTTTTTAAATACTTTAAATATTTGTTTTTCATTTAATTTTCAAACCTAATCACTTGTGAATATTTTTTTATCAAACCCTAATCACTTAGGTCTTAATTGAGCATTAAAATTTAATTTAAACTTAATTAAGTTGATTTTTGTCAAATTCAAATCGTTTTAAAACAAGCGATCGCGATTCTTTTCAAAAACGATAAACCATTTCTTTTTGAAACTATTAATTAAATCTTTTAATTGATCAATTGATTTTCAAAACGAAGTGGGGCCTCTCGAATATTAGAGAGTGTAAGTCCCATTTCTTTTCTTTTTGTATAGTT
Organism: Vicia villosa; assembly: GCF_029867415.1. Taxonomy (NCBI): domain Eukaryota; kingdom Viridiplantae; phylum Streptophyta; class Magnoliopsida; order Fabales; family Fabaceae; genus Vicia; species Vicia villosa. Next base: position 113,506,555 of record NC_081181.1, on the reverse strand, counting down.
TTTAAAACAATAAATCTCACATCTTTTTTCAAAACCATCCACCCTGTTTTATGAAAATAAAACAGGGGCCTCTCGAATATTAGAGAGTGTAAGTCCCATTTCTTTTCTTTTTGTACAGTTTTTCTTCAAACAGAATAAACTTCTTTCAAAACAAACTTTCAAACAGTTATTCAAACGACGCGTCTGTAAATAAACAGTCAACCATGTTTTATAAAATAAAACGCGGGCCTCCACGTAGGTATAAGTCCCAAGCCCCTTTTGTACATACCCATTCCAGTACATGAAATTAGGTATTTCATTGTACGCCTTTTTGTACATACACCTTTTTGTACATATCTCGATCAACTTGATTTTTAACTTTGAATAACAAACCAAAAATGAAGGTTTTCTTTAAATCTTCCCAAAAATATTCCATGGGCCTCCATGTAGGTATAAGTCCCAAGCCCTTTTGTAAAAACCTGTTTACATAGCTTTGAATAAATTCAAGTGGACCTCTCCCCGAGTGTGAGTCCCGAGCCCCCGTGTATACAAATGGATCATGCTTACAGGTATATTTCCTTCATAAACTCCATTATACACACACACTTTGTCATATATGTATAACTGTTCATAATTGTTCATGTTTGTTCATACTTGTTCATGTTTGTGATATGTGTGCTTGCTCAACTTAGTACAACACTAGGTTCCCCATAGCCTCCTATTGGGCTTCGTGCAAAGAATCTCCACTAGTTTAGGCTAGGACATAGAGTATGGTTTCCCGGTGAAATCGCTCTAAGAGCTCAGACCAACTATACCATGCCTCCCCTTGGGCTTTGTACAAACGAGTGACCCTCCCATAGCCTCCTCTTGGGCTTACAATGCAAGGACCCTGGATTGTCCCTCCCATAGCCTCCTCTTGGGCTTACAATGCAAGGACCCTCGGATAGCCTCCTCTTGGGCTTCGTACAAGGACCCACGGCCTTCTTATAAGCATCCCCAATATCCAAATCAAATACCCTAGGAGATTAGACATTTATCATCTCTATGATAGGAGTATCTCTTCTATATCATCACAAACAATCACTCAATCAAACTTTTTGCCACAAGGCTGGCTAATCAATCAAACCGTTTTGCCACCATACTGGCTGATTAATCAAAGTTTTTGTCACAAGGCTGACTTCATTGAAACTTTTGCCACGAGGCTGGCTGATTAATCAAAACTTTTTGTCACAAGGCTGACTTCATTGAAAGTTTTTGCCACAAGGCTGGTTAAACAACAAAAACATCTTTATCATTCTAAGCACCCTAAGCGGCATGGCCCCGGGCTTATAATGAAAAGATTTTCAAACAAAATCAAACAGATGTATGTGATGATATAGATTAGATACATCGAACATTTAGATGACATTTGTCTCTTATCCTTTGCTTCCACTAGCATAAGTGGGAACTACGATTGCTCTGACTTTCTCAACATCCCTTTGAGAATACGTAGGCACAAGGTCGATCCTTGGCGAGCAAAATAAAACAAAAAAAAAACCATTCAAACCTTAGCACCCGTAGACCCCGAGCTACAGATGCTCTGATTCCCTCTAAGGGATATGTATGCAGAGGATCGCGATGATCTTTGCGAGCATAATCAAACAAACACCTTAGGTCCCACCTATTTCACAACAGAACCTCTCAATAATATGGAATGAAAAACAAAGCAAAGAAACCTATAGAGTACTATAGATACGTTGGGTGCTAATACCTTCCCTTCGTATAACCAACCCTCTTACCCAAGATCTCTCCCCCACTTTTTAGGTTATTGCAACTTTTTTCCTTTTCCTCTTTTGGAAACAATAAAAAGTTTGGTCCGTACAAAAGAAAAAGCATTTTTTGAGCACTCGAGCCCAAAGAAGGCATCAGGTGTCTCATCCCGAAAAAGACAACGATTTTTCCCCGCGACAGAAAAATGGCGACTTCACTGGGGACCATCTTTTTATTGTTTCCAAAGGAAGGGTTAATTCTTTTTGCTTTATTTTTCATTTCATTTTTTGTTATATGTGTGGTTCTGGTTCTATTACTTGCGTGGTTCTGTTACAAGTGATACATTATGGACAAATCCTAACCCGGATTAAGTACACATAAGAAATTAGGTGGAGGGTGTAGTCATGTGCAGGCGCACTTGAGAATCCTTCCGCTCAGTGGAGGTTCCTTGTTGGTAATATATGTTTAGCATGTTTCGTAGCGAAGACATTATTACTTTCATTGAACTGTAGAAGCTGAGTTGGCCGTAGAACCCCAACCCATCCTGGCCTTATTAGGTTGTGGTGCAGAAACTATTCAGGTGAAGACTTGGATTAGTTGTCATGCGGAGAACCACACTCAGACGAGTTTTTCTTGAGAATATTACTGGCTCATGAGTTTAATTGTGGAAGGCCGGTAATATCCGAAAGAAAAATGTAGACTCTGACGTATCAGTAGAACATGTTGTGCAGGTGATTAACTAGAACTATCCCATTTTTGGTTCTCTGACCTCATGCTCGTGACTTTGGACCTTTGAACCTATGCGTTACCATGTTTGTGTACCATGTTTGTAGTACCATGTTAGTGTTACCATGTTTGAACTACCGTGTTTGCTTTACCATGTTTGAATATGTGGCATCCATGCATCCATGCATTCATACATTCATTAAAAAACCCATCTTTTTCCATAAAAACATGATTTTTCCAAAACAATTTAGAGAATTTTCTTTGCAAACATTATAGGATTAAGTTATGGAAAAAAGGTATACCAAAAAGTACGGTTTCAAAGCGCCTGATGTAGAAAGACTGATAGAGTTAGCATCTTTTGTACAAGATCCTTGTAATTTTAGGAAAAGTTATGGAAAGCTTTTGCCTATTCTGAACACTCATGTTGATGAAGGACTTCTCAAAACTCTGGTTCAGTTCTATGATCCCGTCTACCGTTGTTTTACCTTTCCAGACTACCAGTTGGTACCGACCTTGGAAGAATATGCCAATCTTTTGGGTATTCCTGTGTCTGACAAAATACCCTTCAATGGTTTGGAAGCCATTCCTAAGTCACACGTCATTGCAGCAAGTATCCACATGAAAAAGTCTGAAGTAGAGAGTAATTGGACTACCAAAGGAAACCTCCCGGGTTTAACTTCACACTTCCTGGTAAAGAAAGCCTTTGATTTCATCGAGACTGGTAGCATGATAGCTTTTGAAGCTACACTAGCCTTGCTCATCTATGGGTTGGTTCTGTTTCCCAATGTCGACAACTTTGTTGATATCAATGCCATAAAGGTCTTTTTGAATGGAAATCCCGTTCCGACTTTGCTTGGTGACATGTATTTCTCTATCCATCATAGGAATCGCCAAGGCGGTGGAATCATTGTTTGTTGTGCACCTCTGTTGTTCAAATGGATTGTTTCACACTTACCTGAGTCTCCTATTTTCACGGAAAACCGAGAAGGTTTGCGTTGGCCTCGAAGACTTATGTCTCTTACTAATAATGATATCCGTTGGTATACCTTGGCTCGCTGCGGTACAGAAACCATTGATAGTTGTGGAGAGTTCGCCAACATTGGTACACAAGGAGGAATTAACTACAATCCGGTCCTAGCCCGACGACAACTCGGGTATGCAAATTCAGCTAAACCCATTGGTCCTACAGTGGAAGGTTACTTCTACCGAGAAGGGGATAATCCTAAAAGTTTGAAAGCAAGAATGGTGAAAGCTTGGTACGACATCCGATGGAAAGAAAAAGGCGAGGAAAGAAATTGCATTGCCATGGACACCTACACTTGCTGGGTAAAGAAAAGAGCAAAGGAGTTCCAAATGCCTTATGCTTATGAAAAACCCATGTTTCCTGCAGTATCTCAACGACCCAACATTCCCGCTATGGAGGAATACCAAGACACTTTGGCTAAGATGAGGATAGAAAAAGATGCTTGGGAAGAAAAGTTTCGTAGAACTGATGTGGAAAATAGAAAGTTGAAGAAAAGGGTGAAAGATCACGAAGAAACTCTCTATTATCAAGATGGATGGCTCATGAGTAAAGATGAGAAGATTCGTCAGAAAGACGCTGCAATCAGAAGATACATCAAAGAAAGCAAGAAGAATCTTGAAGGTTCGACAAGCAACGCTCCGACTCCTGATGATTGGAAGAATATTGTTGACAAGCTGAGGACTGAAAGGGCCGAATTGAAAGCTCACTATGGGAAAGAAATCATGAAGCTCAAGCTGCACAATGCATTTGGTTCTTCGTCTGATGAAGATGTTTAGGATTTGTTTAGCTTTTTTATTTATCATTTGCTTTTGTAAGGAGCTACGCTCCAATGTTGTAACATTTTCCATTATTGTAATAAAAAATGAATGAATAAAAGATTAGTTTGTGTTCAAATGTTTGCAAGGAAATAATCTTTAAAATATTTGGAAAAATCATAAAATCTCTTTTTGCATACATCATTCTGCATATCGAGTCTGTTGTATAAGAGTCTCATCTTTTGGATCTTTCTCCAATAGATCGTCAAGCTGTCGCGTCTCAAAGTTTCTCGACCGCGCTCGCAATCAGATCACAGATACAATACTCGTTCAAACAGAAGAAGAGTAATGGAACACTCTGAACAAGAGAATATTGAGCTCCGTGGTACAGTGACCACCCTTCAGGAAAAGTTGGAAAGCCTCACTACTCTGGTTGACTCCTTGATGGCCGCACAGAATCAGCCGCCGCCACCCAACAGTCAAGCAACGGTAACATCTGAAGTCACTACTCCAGTTTCTACAGTTGCATTCGGTATTCCATCTTTCTCCATGCCAGAAGGTTGGGGCACGCCTTTCAGTTTTGGTACAGGATTTCGCCATAATGTTTCTGGGGTTCAAACATCCACAACTGAAGCGCCTGCTGCACAAAGTTCACAGTTTACTCCAAATCAGGGGGTAACTTTTTCTCAAGTCACTATGGCACTTTCTCAGCCCACTATGACAGTTCCGACTCCTACGGTTCACACTGTTCCTTATGATGGCAATGAGATTTATCATGATCAGGGTGATAGCACAAATCAGCGTAATCTTGTAGGAGATCTCCAAGAGTAGTTCAACAAGATTCAGCTGGAAGTCAAAGCTATTCGGGGAAAAGATTTGTTTGGAAAGAATGCCCAAGAGCTATGTTTGGTTCCCAGTGTACAGATACCTGCTAAGTTCAAGGTCCCAGACTTCGAGAAATACAAAGGAAGTTCTTGTCCACAAAGTCATCTCGTGATGTATGCCAGGAAGATGTCTACTTATGCAGATAATCATCAGTTGCTTATCCATTACTTTCAAGACAGTTTGACCGGTGCCGCACTGAAGTGGTACACAGGCTTGGATAGCACTAATATTCGAACATTCAATGACTTAGGCGAGGCCTTTGTCCGACAATACAAGTATAACTCGGATATGGCTCCAGACAGAGATTAGCTTCGATCCATGGCTCAGAAAGACCATGAAGCTTTCAAAGAGTATGCCCAGCGATGGAGAGAAACTGCTGCTCAGATTAATCCACCGTTAAAAGAGAAAGAGATGACAAAGATTTTCTTGAATACTCTCAGTCCGTTTTATTATGAACGCATGATTGCTAGTGCTCCAAGTGATTTCACCGAAATGGTAAACATGGGGATGCGTCTAGAAGAAGGAGTCCGAACCGGACGTCTAACTAAAGAAGGTGAATCTTCAAGCGGAACCAAAAAGTTTGGAAGTGGCTTCCCAAAGAAGAAAGAACAAAGTGTTGACATGGTATCCCAAGGAAAGCCAAGAGGAAATGTCAATCGTCAACGACAGGTAGCTGCTATCGCACCAGTCGTTAATACCGCACCGAATCCGGGGTTTACTCCGCAGTTTCAACAACAGCCTCGACCACAGGCTCAACAGTTTAACAATAATCAGAATCGTGTACAAAGAGCTCCACAGTTTGATCCGATTCCAATGACCTACACAGAGTTGTATCCTGCTTTGATTGAAAGGGGTCTTGTTCAAACTAAAGCACCACCACCCGTACCTGAGAAACTACCATGGTGGTACAAAGCTGAGGTCTCATGCCCTTATCATCAAGGAGCACCTGGCCATGATCTCGAGCATTGCATAGCTTTGAAACATGAAGTTCAGAGGTTGGTAAGATCTAATCTCCTCTCTTTCCGAAATTTGAATCCAAATGTGCAAGCAAATCCGCTACCCAATCATGGAGGGCATGTTGTGAATATGGTGTATGGATGTCCTGGTCCATACCGAGTCTATAATATCAATTACTCAAGAGCCGATTTGGTACAAATGCACGCCACTCTCTGTCGAGGGCAGAATTTTCGCCAGCATCACTATGGTTCCTGTAGCATATGTTGTGTAGATCCTCACGGATGTTCGATTGTGAGAAGAGATCTCCAAGTGCTGTTGGATAATGGTACTATTCAGATCTACAGAAATAGGAATGAAAATCAAGTTAACCTGATAGGATGCTATCCGCATGAGCTTTTAGTCTCAGATATCAACTCGGAAATGCCTACAGTTAACATCATCGTTCCTCATTTCAACATGCCTGAGCGCATGGAAGTTACTTACAACAAGCCGAAGGTTCCTATTGCTCCTTTGATCATTTGTCTACCTGGACCTGTTCCTTATAACTCTGACAAGGCAATGCTACAATGATAAAGAATGGACAAGAAGTTCCTTTACCTACTCTTTCATCTGTCGTGAACATCGCTGATGTGAGCCGAGTAACAAGAAGTGGGCGTGTGTATACTCCACTACCTCCAAAGCAACCTGTTGCTCCTGCAGCCGGACAAAATCCTGTTAATACACCAGTGGGAAATCCTTTGGAAACTCCTGACAGTAACACAAACACTGATGTTGGTCAATCCAGTGGAACCGATGTGAATCCTGATTTTGATGAAATTTTGAAGCTTATCAAAAGAAGTGAATACAAGATTGTGGATCAGCTTATGCAGACTCCTTCAAAAATCTCAATACTTTCATTGTTGTTGAATTCAGAAGCTCATAGGGAAGCCCTGATGAGAGTTTTGGATCAAGCTTTTGTAGATCATGATGTGACTGTTGACCATTTTGAGGGGATAATAGCCAACATAACTGCTTGCAATAATTTAAGCTTCTGTGATGAAGAACTCCCCGAGGAGGGCAGAAATCACAATCTTGCTTTGCACATTTCTATGAACTGTCAGTCAGACTCTTTGTCCAATGTGTTGGTAGACACCGGATCTTCCTTGAATGTGATGCCAAAGACGACTCTTGCTCGTTTGTCTTACCAAGGAATGCCTATGAAGTTCAGTGGTGTAATTGTCAAAGCATTTGATGGATCGCGAAAATCTGTTATCGGCGAAGTCAACCTTCCCATGACAATTGGTCCACATACATTCCAAATCACCTTCCAGGTCATGGACATTCAAGCTGCTTATAGCTGTCTGTTAGGACGACCATGGATCCATGAAGCAGGGGCAGTGACTTCTACGCTCCACCAAAAGTTAAAATTTGTAACAAATGGAAAATTGGTAACGATAAGTGGAGAACAAGCCTTAATGGTGAGTCATTTATCCAATTTCTCTTTTATCAGTGCCGATGATGTGGAAGGAACTCAGTTCCAAGGTCTCTCTTTAGAAGACGAATCTTCCAAGAAGAAAGCATCGATCTCTTCTTACAAAGAGGCGGTAAAAGTAGTGAAAGATGGAACTACCACTGGCTGGGGGCAAGTTGTGATCCCTACCAAGAATGAAACTAGAGCAGGACTCGGATGTTCACCGATGTTCTCAAGCTGCACTAAGAAGGATGAAACCCTTCGTCCGATCAAAGAAACATTCATTAGTGGAGGATTCCTTAATCCAATTCCTCAAGAGGTTAATGTCCTTATCGAAGAATGTATCGAAGAAGGTCTACCTGATCCTGAAGAAGAATGGAAATGTTATCTCAATGACTCAGGATACATATCTCAGGAAGAACCATATCCTCCTTCAAAAGAATCCAAAGGCAATGAAACTGAGCCTGTTCCTGCAGAGATCTGGGACACCTTGGGACAACCAAGTGGAAAATATGATTATATGGTGAAATACACTGCACCTGAAAGTTACAAGATTGCGATTGAGGATATCCAACCAACTGGATGGGGAGATTCCTTTGAATATAATAGTCAACCAGAAGAGGCTTATCAGCCATGTCAATTTTCTCAGCAGCCTGAAATTACTGAAGATTTCAGCTTCAACGCATCTGCCAAGATTGATAATCCTGAAGATGGTTATTATCACATAAATGCCATTTTTGAAGAAGAAGGGGAAGATGATCCCGCAGTTGACTTAGAAAGTGTCGCTGACAATGAATCTCTTCATCCTGAAGACTGGGAAATACATCCTGAAAATTCTGAAGATTGTGACTCGTCTTATGCTCTTCAAGAAGTAGAAGAAGACCGTTTCAACTCTACAAAGAACAAGGTTGACAAACCAGGACCTTCAAATCCTGATCGACCAGCAGACGATGTCAATACTGAAGATAATTCTGGGGAGAATTTTCCTGAATACATAATACACAGAGGAGTTCGTTGCTACTGGAAAGCTGTCGACGTTCCGAATGTTGTTCGCCGCTCAAAGTAATCACCTCGCTGTTATTTTGACCTCCTGCCTTGCCCAAAGCAGAGAGATGTTTTATAGGGCTTTGCTTTTAAATGTTCCGCCCAAATAACTTTGTGTATAGGGCTTTGTTTTAAAAGTTTCCCTCTTTGTCCTGCCCAAGACAAATGAGTTTGTGTTTAGGGCTTTGTTTCAAAAATGAATCATAAATAAAGTGTCATTTTGAATTCCCTACATTATATGTTTTATTTTTTGCTTTTTTCTGGAAATGGTAATCCTAAAAAACCAAAATAAAAAAAAAAACTTTTCAAAAAATCTGCATACACTCTTGCATTCATAAATTTTCTGAAATAAATATAAATCACATGTGCAGATTAACTATTGATAAACCCATTGAATGCAATAACCCTATGCCCTCTCCCAACTTTGAGTTTCCTGTGTTCGAAGCCGAAGAAGAGGAAGAAGAGGAGATCCCGGACGAGATCTCTCGATTACTTAAGCACGAGGAAAGAGCCATTCTGCCTCACAAAGAGCCTTTAGAAAAGATTAGCTTGGGTTCTGAAGAAGACAAAAAAGAAGTGACCATTGGATCACTGCTTGATGCTGATATCAAGAGTAAGTTGACAGACCTTCTCAAAGAATATGTTGACGTGTTTGCCTGGTCCTACCAAGACATGCCTGGGTTGGATACCAATATTGTTCAGCATTAATTGCCATTGAAGCCAGAATGTCCGCCGGTTAAGCAGAAATTGCGAAGGACTCACCCTGATATGGCTAACAAGATCAAAGTGGAAGTTCAAAAGCAACTCGACGCAGGTTTTCTTGTCACCTCTGAGTATCCTCAATGGTTGGCCAACATAGTGCCAGTTCCGAAGAAAGATGGCAAAGTCAGAATGTGTGTTGACTACCGTGACTTGAACAAGGCCAGTCCAAAAGATGACTTTCCATTACCACATATCGACATGCTGGTTGATAACACCGCTAAGTTCAATGTCTTTTCCTTCATGGACGGGTTCTCCGGTTATAATCAAATCAAGATGGCTCCTGAGGACATGGAGAAGACATCTTTCATCACCCCATGGGGTACCTTTTGCTACAAAGTGATGCCATTTGGATTAAAGAATGCAGGCGCAACTTACCAAAGGGCAATGACTACTCTCTTTCATGACATGATGCATAAAGAAATTGAAGTTTATGTGGACGACATGATAGCCAAGTCCAGCACAGAAGAAGAACATATTGAATACCTTTTGAAGTTGTTTCAACGACTAAGGAAATATCAGCTTCGCTTGAATCCTAATAAATGTACTTTTGGGGTTAGATCTGGAAAACTCTTGGGTTTCATTGTCAGCCAAAGAGGTATCGAAGTAGATCCCGACAAAGTCAGAGCTATTCAAGAGATGCCTGCACCAAAAACTGAAAAGCAAGTAAGAGGATTTCTTGGACGGTTGAACTATATCTCCAGGTTTATCTCTCAAATGACTGCTACTTGTGGGCCGATTTTCAAGCTTCTCCGCAAAGATCAAGGGGTTGTATGGACTGAAGATTGCCAGAAAGCGTTCGACAGTATCAAAGAGTACCTGTTAGAACCACCAATATTGATTCCTCCGGTTGAAGGAAGACCACTAATCATGTACCTTACCGTGTTGGAAGAATCCATGGGCTGTATGCTTGGACAGCAAGATGAAACCGGTAAGAAGGAGCATGCCATCTATTACCTGAGTAAGAAATTCACAGCCTGTGAGTCTCGTTACTCCATGCTCGAAAAAACGTGTTGTGCTTTGGCTTGGGCTTCAAAACGTCTCCGCCAATACATGATCAACAATACTACTTGGTTAATCTCCAAAATGGATCCGATCAAGTACGTCTTTGAAAAGCCTGTCTTAACAGGAAGGATTGCCCGATGGCAAATGCTGTTATCTGAATATGACATTGAATACCGTGCTCAAAAAGCGGTCAAAGGAAGCATTCTCGCCGATCATTTGGCGCATCAACCAATTAATGAATATCAATCTCTCAAGCTTGACTTTCCTGATGAAGATGTCTTGTACTTGAAGATGAAAGATTGTGACGAACCGTTACCTGAAGAAGGTCCTGAACCCGGATCAAGATGGGGCCTAATTTTTGATGGAGCAGTAAACGCTTTTGGCAATGGAATTGGGGCAATCATCATCACTCCCAAGGGTACTCATATCCCGTTCTCCGCCAGATTGCTATTTGAGTGCACCAACAACACCGCAGAATATGAAGCTTGTATCATGGGTCTCGAAGAAGCCATTGACTTAAGGATCAAGATCCTCGACATATATGGAGATTCAGCCCTCGTGATCAACCAAATCAAAGACAAGTGGGAAACTTACCACCCTGGCTTGATTCCTTACAGAGATTATGCAAGACGTCTGTTGACTTTCTTCAACAAGGTTGAGTTGCATCATATACCTCGAGATCAGAATCGAATGGCAGACGCCTTGGCTACTCTTCCATGTTCAAAGTCAATCATTGGAATGATATGCCTACGGTCAGAATCACGCGCCTTGAAAGGCCCGCCTATGTGTTTGCAACTGAAGCCGTCATCGATGATAAACCGTGGTTCCACGACATCGAACGCTTCCTTCAAACTAAAGAGTACCCACTTGGGGCATCAAACAAAGATAAGAAAACTCTAAGGAGACTTTCTGGCAGTTTCTTCCTGAACGGAGATGTGCTATACAAAAGAAACTTCGACATGGTTTTGCTCAGATGCGTGGACAGACACGAAGCAGACATGTTAATGCATGAAGTGCATGAAGGATCCTTTGGAACCCATTCAAACGGGCATGCAATGTCCAAGAAAATCTTAAGAGCAGGATACTATTGGTTGACAATGGAATCTGATTGTTACAAACACGTGAAGAGATGTCACAAGTGCCAGATCTACGCAGATAAGATCCATGTGCCACCGACTCTACTCAACGTTCTCTCATCTCCATGGCCTTTTTCCATGTGGGGTATCGACATGATTGGAATGATCGAACCGAAAGCTTCAAACGGTCATCGTTTCATCTTGGTAGCAATTGATTACTTCACCAAATGGGTCGAAGCAGCATCTTACGCCAATGTTACAAGACAAGTGGTTGTGAGGTTTATCAAGAATAACATCATTTGCCGATATGGTATTCCCAGCAAGATCATTACTGACAATGGTTCAAACTTGAACAACAAGATGATGAAAGAATTGTGTGAGGAATTCAAGATTGAGCATCATAACTCTTCTCCTTACAGACCAAAAATGAACGGCGCCGTTGAAGCCGCTAACAAGAACATTAAGAAGATTGTCCAGAAAATGGTCATCACTTACAAAGACTGGCATGAAATGCTGCCATTTGCTTTACATGGGTACCGTACTTTAGTGCGTACTTCAACAGGGGCAACTCCCTTTTCTCTAGTATACGGCATGGAAGCTGTGCTCCCCGTAGAAGTTGAAATCCCATCAATGAGAGTCCTCATGGAGACTAAGTTATCAGAGGCTGAATGGTGTCAAAGCAGATACGATCAGTTGAACTTAATCGAAGAAAAACGTATGACTGCTCTATGCCATGGACAGTTATACCAAGCAAGGATGAAACAAGCTTTCAACAAAAAGGTTCGACCTCGTGAATTTCGAGAAGGCGACCTCGTGCTTAAAAAGATCTTGTCTTTTCAACCAGATTCCAGGGGCAAATGGTCTCCTAATTACGAAGGCCCGTATGTTGTCAAAAGAACATTTTCTGGCGGCACCATGACTCTTGCAACCATGGATGGTGATGAACTCCCATATCCTGTGAATGCTGATGCAGTCAAGAAATACTTTATCTAAAAAATACAAAAGAACAGCTCGGTAAGTTGAAAACCCGCAAAGGGCGACTTAGGCAAAAATGAGCGTCTCGGTGGACTGAAAACCCGAAAGGGCGGTCCAGGCAAAAATTAGAGACAATAAACAGAAAAAATTCATCCTGGTAGATTGAAAACCTGAAAGGGCAATCTAGGCAAAAATTAAGGATTTATGACAAAGTAACTGCATCAGTCCATACTTCGTCACCTGAATCGTCTTTTCCATCAAAGGATCTACGATCAAATCATCGCCAATCTGAAGCAACAAGCACAGTTGGAACTCAAAGTTGTTAGGGGGAATAGTGGTTATTGCTTTCAATGTAGCCTCTTCCGCATAATTACCGTTTCCATCTTTTGTAAATACTCCATGGAATCACGCCTTTAGCTGATTACCATCCTATTAAATAAATTTGAGCCTTGTGCCCATTTGTCTGCAAATTCTAATTTCTTTCAGCTTGCAAAATGACGCTTTAATTGTGTTATTCGCTTTTGAAACACAAAAAAAAAGAGAAAAAATAAGTTTTAAATGAATTTACTTCACTTTTCTTTTTCAAAATAAAAGCGAAATTTTCCTTTGAGTTGTGAACAACAGAAGGAACATCAACATCTATCTCCATAGGATGAACAAAAGGATTCTCCCTGAAAAATTGTCGAGACAACGGTATTCTTGTCCCAGAAAAGAATTCTTGAAACAATTACCCCTCGAGGTAAAGAAGCTCTTCTATCCCCAGTGAAGAAGGTCTTTTATCCCTAGTGACGAAGATTTCATCTCCAGTGAAGAAGCTTTTCCATATCAGTAAAGATGCTTATCTTCCCCAGAGAAGTTTAAAGCACGCAACACCATTCATCACCTGTGTTATCTACACCGTGTTGAAGAACATTTACCAAGTATCTGGTTGTATTGCGACGTCGGTCCCTCTCCAGTATACTTCTTTGTATGTCAGTATTGTCAGTATGCATGCTACATTCATGACATTCATCATTCGTACATATTTGCATCATTTATGCATCATCGCTTTTTTCAATGTCTGCTTAAAATCACTTGTTCAGGATATATCTATCCTCAAGAAAAAAAGAGAAAAATAAAAAGAAAAAGAAAAAAACAAATATAGGCGTGTCATATCTCCAAGTAGGTTGTCACCCATAAGCAGAAAAGAACATCTTCTTTCTCCAGTTCCCCACTGAGATAATTCCTCGTGGAAGAAGGTTGCTTTAGTTTCTCCTCTCATGACGAAGGAGAAAATCCCCAGTTGAGTTCATTCCTCACGGGTACAAAATCTTGTTTGATTGTTTCTTTCCAATTCATTCTTGGTTAGAACCCTGTCTTTACCAAAGATTCAAATTCCGATTTCTCAAACAGAGTCGTGAAAAACAGACAATAAGCAATAGCCTCATCATCTGAGCAGCTTATGTCTCTTTCAAAAGCTTTTTCCTCTCAAGGAAATCAATCGTGAAGACCACTTGACAATCAGGGCCTTATTACTGTTCACAAGGCTGAATAACCAGTAATCTCCCTAGCAAAGTCTCCAGAATCATTTTATCACTTGGCTGATAATTGATCATGTCTTCAAAACCACTATCACAAGGCTGGTAGTCGGTAAACTTTTTGTTCTGGTTATATTATTAAACATGCCTATCACAAGGCTGATAGTCGGTAATATTAACCGAACCTTTGAAACTCTTTTGCCTTGTCAAGTCTATCACCATGCTGGTAGTCGGTAACACAGTTTCATACCTTTCACCTTCGCATTATTAAACAAGTCTATCCCCATGCTGATAGTCGGTAATGTCGATAGGTAAGCTTTTTTTACAAAGCTATCATTCCCTGGTGAAGCATACACTTGCTTTCCCCAAAAATGGATTCTCTTCCTAAAAAAGGATTGAGACATCCTTCCCAATCTTTTTTCCCCAGCGGAGTCAGTTTTTGATATCCCTCGGTAGAGATATCCTTGCATCATTCGCAATTTTGGTATCTTAGGTCCAAAATTCGCGTCTTCTGATATTTAAGTCTCTTCCACCCTATCAAAACGAAGATTTTTAATCTTCATGTCTCAGGTTGAAGAAACTTAAATAGGGGCATCTGTCATACCCCAATTTTTGACCTAAGATACCACCTCATATCATAGCATATGCATCATTTGCATCTCTAACAAATTGCATAGCTTGTGTTTGCTACTTGTGACTCAGCAGGATTTAATCAGGAAATCACTCATCAGTACAAGTAACAATCAATTAGGGTTTTGTTCTCCCTTCATCTCAAAAGAACTATCTTCATCAACAATCAACATTTGGTCCTCAGAGATTCATCTCAACAAGCTCAACAGCTTTGAATCGACTGAATTAGGGTTTTGACTGAAGACAGCATACTCCTGACTTTTGCTCAGAATTTGACCTAATGACTTGGGACATGATCTCAAAACCCCAAGTACATCATTTTGACCTAATCCATTGGCTCAGAACATCTCTTACACAAAGATTGATCAGACAAATCCTCAGATCAGGGTTTTTGAACTATCAGGGACTAAAATCAGGGATCACAATTGGGAAACCCTAAAAATCCCCAGGAAGTCAATCAAAGGTTTCAATCATCCTCAAATAATCCATATGACAATATACAATGGAAATTGTATCTCAATTCAAGATCCACAGTCATCAATTTCATCAGGTCGACAATTAGGGTTTTTTGACCTAATTCACTGAACAACTGACTTTTTAATCAGGACATGGTGCCACAACTCAAATCATGATTCAATATCCTCAAATGATTCAATATAATCCATTCATACTATTCATTTGATGAGGATAGCCTGTTTCATTTGAAATCTCCAGAAACGCGATTCGTCTGAAAAAGTCAACTGTACAAGATCACCATTGACTTTTGGGGAATTTTGGTCAACCATGACTTTTGAAGTTTTAAATCATCAATATATGATATGAGAAGTCATTTGATCAAGGAAAATCAAGAAAATCAATCAAGAATCAAAAGTCAAAAGTTTGACTTTTCATACTTAGAAAAATTTCTAAGTGTTTTTCAATGGTTTTTTCCAAACTTTGGAAGGGAATTTCTCAAAATTTCACCTACAAACTGAAAAAAACTTCCAACATGAAAGTTGTAGATTTTGATCCAATAAACAACTTTGACACATATAAATTTTTTCCATAAGATCAACCATTTAAGAGATATGATGCTTCAAAGTTGGTACTTTTTGAAAGTTTCACTTGAAATCTCATTTTCTTCAAAGTTCATGGATCTTTTTCACCCACTTCCTTAAAGATCTTGAAGAAACTTTCAACTAGGGTTTTGAAGTGTGTAATATGAGCTTTCCAAAATGTCCAAGAGCATGAAAAAATATGGAGCATAGCTATGGTTTTGAATTATGCATTTAGTGATCATTTTCACTTGAATTTTCACCATTTTTCACTAAGTTTCAAGACTACATGACCTATAATTCAAGTGATGACACACCAAAGCAATGATTGAGAGATATTTTCTGGTTTAAGATCAGATAGGAAAGAGATAAGAAGCTTGGCCAAAATAACCATGGTTTAGTTACTTTAACCATTTGCATTTAATGTGAAAGATTCCATTTTATCTCTTAAGCCAAATCATCATTCTTGAAGCAACTTGCAAGAGCTCTGCATTCAGAACTCATGGCCTATAAATAGAGGTTCAAAACACTCTTCAAATCACACCAAAACCTCATAATCATAGGTTTTCTCTCTTCTTTCTTGAATTGCAAGTTTCATGAGTTTCAAAGAGGAGAAAGTGCAAGTTCCATCCCTTGCAAGTTCTGAGCCAAGTGATGCTTCCCACAACTCATAAACATCATATGGGATGTGTCTGATCCATCCATACACCCCAAAAACACATAAAACTCAGAATCACTACCTCACTTTCCAAATATGCATAACACTAGCCTTATCATGCCAAAATCAAATCCAGGCCAATTCTGTCCAATCTAACCATCCAAACACATTCCATATACCATATGTGAACTATCCCAACCATCATTCATGACCTGTAACATCCCCATCATCAGATTCGATTCTCACTCCAAGCAACTGCAGGTCGGGTCCCATGGCTATGCTCAGATGAATTCAGTTCACTCCAAGCATCCAGACACCTTCCATAATCATCATAGAAGCTATTCAGATTGATACAAAGCATCTGTAACACCTCCTTTGCAAGATTCAATCTCCAGCTTGGCCGTTTTTGAGGTAAGAGCTTATGAACTTCAAACTCTATCATACATGCATCATAAATGAAAAACTGAGTTACCATCTTGTTTCTGCACCATCACTGAATAATAACCCTCAATCAATTGCATCATATCATGATCATACACGATTTCACAAAGATTTGTCATATTAGGGTTCTTCGTGTTCATCAAAGAATTAATCATCTTAGAGCAAAAATAAATGAAATTAAATGGTACCATCATGTTCCTCGTCCAAAATCGAGCAAGATAGGTTATTCACTTGATCAAAACAATCCAGTTTCAAGAATTTTCAAAATCAAAATTGGGGTGTGTTCTTGGCGCCATTTTTGTGTTCAGAAATTCAAATGTCAATTTTTCAATATAATTAAATGAGCGCGTTATACTTACAAGCTGCGCGCGCAGCTCAGTTGGTCCATGTTTTGGTCTGCAAGCGTAGGTGCGTGGGTTCAAGCCCTTTGGAAGACAAAACCAATTTTTTAGCACCTATTTTCTTTCATTTTCTTCACAACTTCAACAATTAATTTAACCCATCAAATTAATTTATTTTCTCTTCATTTTTTAAACACCTCTTATTTAATATACATATTTTGACAATATAAAAAAAAAATCACAAAAAAATATTTATTTAATGTGTTTTTAATTAGGTTTAAAATGATACATTTTTAAGTGTTTTTAAATACTTTAAATATTTGTTTTTCATTTAATTTTCAAACCTAATCACTTGTGAATATTTTTTTATCAAACCCTAATCACTTAGGTCTTAATTGAGCATTAAAATTTAATTTAAACTTAATTAAGTTGATTTTTGTCAAATTCAAATCGTTTTAAAACAAGCGATCGCGATTCTTTTCAAAAACGATAAACCATTTCTTTTTGAAACTATTAATTAAATCTTTTAATTGATCAATTGATTTTCAAAACGAAGTGGGGCCTCTCGAATATTAGAGTGTAAGTCCCATTTCTTTTCTTTTTGTATAGTTTTTAAAACAATAAATCTCACATCTTTTTTCAAAACCATCCACCCTGTTTTATGAAAATAAAACAGGGGCCTCTCGAATATTAGAGAGTGTAAGTCCCATTTCTTTTCTTTTTGTACAGTTTTTCTTCAAACAGAATAAACTTCTTTCAAAACAAACTTTCAAACAGTTCTTCAAACGACGCGTCTGTAAATAAACAGTCAACCATGTTTTATAAAATAAAACGCGGGCCTCCACGTAGGTATAAGTCCCAAGCCCCTTTTGTACATACCCATTCCAGTACATGAAATTAGGTATTTCATTGTACGCCTTTTTGTACATACACCTTTTTGTACATATCTCGATCAACTTGATTTTTAACTTTGAATAACAAACCAAAAATGAAGGTTTTCTTTAAATCTTCCCAAAAATATACCATGGGCCTCCATGTAGGTATAAGTCCCAAGCCCTTTTGTAAAAACCTGTTTACATAGCTTTGAATAAATTCAAGTGGACCTCTCCCCGAGTGTGAGTCCCGAGCCCCCGTGTATACAAATGGATCATGCTTACAGGTATATTTCCTTCATAAACTCCATTATACACACACACTTTGTCATATATGTATAACTGTTCATAATTGTTCATGTTTGTTCATACTTGTTCATGTTTGTGATATGTGTGCTTGCTCAACTTAGTACAACACTAGGTTCCCCATAGCCTCCTATTGGGCTTCGTGCAAAGAATCTCCACTAGTTTAGGCTAGGACATAGAGTATGGTTTCCCGGTGAAATCGCTCTAAGAGCTCAGACCAACTATACCATGCCTCCCCTTGGGCTTTGTACAAACGAGTGACCCTCCCATAGCCTCCTCTTGGGCTTACAATGCAAGGACCCTGGATTGTCCCTCCCATAGCCTCCTCTTGGGCTTACAATGCAAGGACCCTCGGATAGCCTCCTCTTGGGCTTCGTACAAGGACCCACGGGCTTCTTATAAGCATCCCCAATATCCAAATCAAATACCCTAGGAGATTAGAAATTTATCATCTCTATGATAGGAGTATCTCTTCTATATCATCACAAACAATCACTCAATCAAACTTTTTGCCACAAGGCTGGCTAATCAATCAAACCGTTTTGCCACCATACTGGCTGATTAATCAAAGTTTTTGTCACAAGGCTGACTTCATTGAAACTTTTGCCACGAGGCTGGCTGATTAATCAAAACTTTTTGTCACAAGGCTGACTTCATTGAAAGTTTTTGCCACAAGGCTGGTTAAACAACAAAAACATCTTTATCATTCTAAGCACCCTAAGCGGCATGGCCCCGGGCTTATAATGAAAAGATTTTCAAACAAAATCAAACAGATGTATGTGATGATATAGATTAGATACATCGAACATTTAGATGACATTTGTCTCTTATCCTTTGCTTCCACTAGCATAAGTGGGAACTACGATTGCTCTGACTTTCTCAACATCCCTTTGAGAATACGTAGGCACAAGGTCGATCCTTGGCGAGCAAAATAAAACAAAAAAAAACCATTCAAACCTTAGCACCCGTAGACCCCGAGCTACAGATGCTCTGATTCCCTCTAAGGGATATGTATGCAGAGGATCGCGATGATCTTTGCGAGCATAATCAAACAAACACCTTAGGTCCCACCTATTTCACAACAGAACCTCTCAATAATATGGAATGAAAAACAAAGCAAAGAAACCTATAGAGTACTATAGATACGTTGGGTGCTAATACCTTCCCTTCGTATAACCAACCCTCTTACCCAAGATCTCTCCCCCACTTTTTAGGTTATTGCAACTTTTTTCCTTTTCCTCTTTTGGAAACAATAAAAAGTTTGGTCCGTACAAAAGAAAAATCATTTTTTGAGCACTCGAGCCCAAAGAAGGCATCAGGTGTCTCATCCCGAAAAAGACAACGATTTTTCCCCGCGACACGGGTGACGGGGGTAAGAGGCGTGGTTGAGACAGATGGTTCCGAGACTGAATGGGATGAAGATTGGTACCAGTACCTTCATTCGAAGGAGTTTGCTCGTCGGAAGGAGTGAAGCGTTTACCTTTTATTCGATATCTATTTTGTAACTTACATGAATGATAAATAAAGTAATCTTCTTGTGTTTTGCGGTTTATTTTGCATTTTCGGGAGTTTTTTGCTCGACTATAATATGTTGATCGCCAAGTGTGTGGAACTGTGGTCGATTATCGGGGACATGTGCCTGGCATATGGCGAGTCTCGGATTTTGTTGTATTGAACTCCGGGGCTCATGGCGTGAACGGTCCCTTCGCGAGCGGGGCGTTCTGCTATCATGGTACGTGTTTACGACGGGGATACTCTGTATTTAGGGCTCCTCGAAGAACAAAGAGTCTGCTCGATTAAAAGAGCGGGCTCCCGTTGTTTTGTTTCAGTCAGAGGTGCTTGGCTTGTACCGGGCCGCACCTTTATTTTAGCTGTAGTATTGTTTGAGTTTTTCAGCGTTCCAAGGTCGAGTGAGTTCTTCTCCTTGCAAGTTCTCTAGGTAGTATGCCCCATTTTCTGTCCTGGCTCGGACACGATAGGGGCCTTCCCAATTCGCGACCAATTTGCCTTCTCGGGAATCTTTGTGGTTTCTTTTGAGCACTAAGCTGTCTACTTTAAATTCCCATTTAATGACTTTCGCGTCATGTCTTAGGGCGATTTTTTGCTTGATTGAGGCTTCGCGGAGGGCAGTTCAGATTTCTTCGACCAGGTCGAGCTCCTCTCTAATCGCCTCACTATTACCCTCTATTTCGAGTGGTTCTTCGACGCGCCTCGAGGGCATGTGTATCTCGACGGGGATCACGGCCTCTGTTCCATACGTTAGTCGGAAAGGAGTCTCCCCTATGGTTGAGTGTGGGGTGGTGCGGTAGGCCCATAAGACGCTGTGCAGCTCTTCGACCCATCCCCTTTTTATTTCGTCCAGTCTTCTTTTGAGGCCTCTCAGAATTACTCTGTTAGCAGCCTCTGCTTGCCCGTTTGTTTGTGGGTGTTCGACCGACGCGAAATGTTGCTTCGTTCCCAATTTCGTGACGAACTCTTGGAAGCGCCCGTCTGTGAACTGGGTGCCGTTGTCGGTTATGATAGCCAATGGTACCCCGAACCGGACGAGGATGTTTCTTTTGTAGAAGCGGAGTACGTTCAAGGATGTGATTTTGGCTAATGGCTCGGCCTCGATCCACTTGGTTAAACAATCGACCGCAACTATTAGGTACTTGTTCTGATTGCTTCCAGTCACGAATGGACCGAGGAGATCCATCCCCCACCACGCGAACGGTCAGGGAGATGATAAGGACTTGAGTTCGTTGGGGGGTGCGAGGTGCATGTCCCCGAAACGTTGACATTTGTCGCATTTCTTCACGTATTCTTTGGCGTCGTCTTGCATCGTTGGCCAATAGTAGCCTGCTCGGAGGGCTTTCCGAGCGAGTGATCTTCCTCCTAGATGTTGGGAATTGATTCCTTCGTGTATCTCTCGGAGTATATGGGGAACTGTGCCCTCGTCTATACATTTGAGGAGGGGTATGGAAAATCCTCGCCGGTAGAGGCGATTTTCGACTAAGACGTACGAGCAGGCTCTCCTTCGGATGGTGGAGACCTCTTTCGGATCAGTGGGCAAGAGGTCACTTGTTAGGTAATTGTATACGGGGGTCATCCAACCGGACGCGTCCCTAATTGCGCTTACGAGTGACAGTGAAGATGGGGTCTCGGTACTGGGTTTTGGCAATATTTCCTGGATTACAGATTTGTTACCTCCCTTCTTTCTCGTGCTCGCTAGTTTTGATAGGACGTCTACCCGAGAGTTGCGTTCCCTTGGGATGTGTTTTACTTTGGCGCTCCTGAATCGGGCCAATATTTCTTTTACGAGGGCCAGGTATTCGGGGAGGGCTTCGCTTTTGACCTGATATTCGCCTGAGATGTGGGATGTGACCAGTTGAGAGTCGGTGAACACCTCAATGTCTTCGGCTTCTAAGTCGTTTGCGAGGCGTAGCCCGGCAAGCAGGGCCTCATATTCGGCTTGATTGTTGGATGTTGGGAATGATATTGAGAGGGATACCTCTATGAGGGTTCCTTCTCCATTTTCAAGAATGATCCCTACTCCGCTGTCAGTTGGGCTTGAAGCACCGTCCACGTATAAGGTCCATCTTCGGGCGTTATTGTTTGTTGTTTCAGGGAAGGCCATTTCGGCCACGAAATCTGCCAAGACCTGTGCTTTAAGGGCTTTTCTTCCTTCGTATTTGATGTCGAACTCCGCAAGTTCCAACGACCAACGGAGCATCCTTCCGGCCATATCGGGGCGTGCAAGCAATTGTTTCATGGGTTGCTCGGTTCGCACGACTATGGTATGTGCTAGGGAATAGTGTCTGAGTCTTCGGGCCGCGGTTATTAACGTGAGTCCGACCTTTTCGATCTGTTGATATCTGATCTCGGGGTCTTGGAGTGCTTTGCTTGTGAAGTAAATGGGTTTCTGGCCTTCCGGGGTTTCTCGTATCAAGGTCGCGCTGACGGCCTCGGTGGATATGGCGAGATAAAGGTATAAGATTTCTCCGGCTTCTGGCCTAGATAAAACTGGTGGGCTGGATAGTGCCCGCTTGAGGTGGGAGAGGGCATGTTCGCACTCTTCCGTCCATTCGAAGGCGGTCTCTTTGCGCAGGAGTTTGAATAGTGGCAGGGCATGCTGAGCGGATTTGGCCACGAACCTGGATAGTGACGTGAGCATGCCGATCAAGGTTTGGATTGACTTCTTCGAATTTGGAGTGGGAAAGTTCGAGAAGGCCCTGCATTTATCCGGGTTGGTTTTGATTCCTCTTTCTGTTAAGTAAAAGCCGAGGAATTTTCCTGCGCGGACGCCGAATGTGCATTTTTCCGGGTTAAATCTTGTAATACGGTGAACTGACTTTATTTGAAATGTGCGTATAGCAAGAGTCGCCACCGACTTTTATTTTATCCAAATTAATCAGAAAGGCTAAAAGAACAGGAAAAACCTTTTAAATAAAAACAGGGTTCGGGGGGTAATTATGCAAAGGGAAGGTGTAAGGCACCCTTTGCATCCATGGTTTTCCATGGGCTCTTAATTGCTTTGCTCTTTGATTTCAGAAACGTAGAAGAAGTGAATATGGACTTTAGCTCGTAAATGAGCGTAACCATTTTGAAGATTTATGAGAAAGAATATGAAAAAGTTTTAGCCAGAGCAAGGCAATTAGGGGTAATTACCTTAATAATGTAGAAAATCAGTTCTTTTAGCCATTCAGGGTGAAAGGGTCTATCCACGCCATAAGAGGGTAGGAAGCCTTTCATTTGGAGGTTGAAGGGTCATCGAGAGTTCGTTCGCCATAAGACTGTCCCATGCCATAGAGAGACAGGTAGTCTAAGGGAAGAACCAGAATAGCCTTTCGTAGGCAGCCAGAGGATACCTCAGCCTTTTCGTAGGCAACTTCCGAGGGTCGAGGTCATATTGGGGTATCGAAGGCAGCATCATTAGGGTCTCATGACCTTTGTATTTATCGAGGCAACATGACTGAGGTATCCTCATATTCGAGGGACATGGCTATTCTGCAAAAAACACAAGGCAACCAGGCAACAGGCAACAAGAGGGGTTACCAAAAAGTGTGCGTGGGTGCAACAATCACATGATTAATTCAAATATTTATCTTGTAAAATTAAGTGATTCTAAGTTCAATTTCAAGGTTATCACTCCCTAGGGTTACTAACCACATCAACTAATATAAACAGTAATAATAGTTAAAGAAACATGGGGAAGGGGAAAAAGAAACCAGCGGGGAAAAGGGAGAATGACGTCAGCGGGTTTGACATAAGTAATAATTAAAGCAGAAAAAATAAAAGAGATCAGAGTTTAAGGTTACCGACTACTTGAGCTTTGGCGGTTGGCAAACCCTGAAAATTGGAAAAGGGAGAAATAAACAGAAAATACGGGTGAGTGCATTATTAATTCAGGAACAGGTATGGTTACCCCTAAAAATATAAGGATAAAAGGAAAAGGGAAAAGTATAAAAACTTAGCTTCGATTGATGAAGGTTGACATTCGGAGGTTGCCTCGAGCATTGACTCTGATTATCTAAGAATTGACAGAAAAAATAAAATACAGTGAGT
The DNA here is from genome assembly GCF_029867415.1 of Vicia villosa. NCBI lineage: Eukaryota > Viridiplantae > Streptophyta > Magnoliopsida > Fabales > Fabaceae > Vicia > Vicia villosa. The sequence goes on along the minus strand of NC_081181.1, from coordinate 113,482,828 downwards.
GTATGAAAAGTTCTTTCATTGACAAGGCAGAATAAATATTATAAAGAAAAGAAAAAGAAACAATAAAAGAAATTTGATCGGGACTTAGCTTTGTGAAGGGCATGGCGAATAGTTGAAAGGCATCTGAAAAATCAACCCTGAAAAGAATACACAAAAATAATATTTTTTCAGTGCAGGCACGTTCTAAGACAAAACTCGTAAACCCTAATCAAGGCACAAATTGCCCTAGTTAATAAAATAACAAATTAATTGAAATAAAACCAAAGTTATGGAGAAAAATCGAGAGTTCGAATCAATATATCAATTAAATAATTATTGGATGTAATCCTAATTATTTAATTGATAAAAATGTTTATTTGAAAATTAAATTAAATTTTAAATAATAATAAAACAATTAAGAATAAAACATGAAAACTCAAACTTTCAATAAAAAAACATCTATTATAACAATCCAATTTATTGGAATAAATAAATATAAAATAAATAATAATTATAATAGTTAAGAAGAAAATAGAAAAAACAATTATGTAATTGAAATAAAAAAAATAGAAGAAAAACTTAGCTGAGCGCTTGGGATCAAATGGCGATGGTTTCTGGGGGGCCTATGATAGTTCTGCAAGCTGGAACGTTTGATCAAATTCCCATGAAATCTGATGGTCTAGACCGAGTGTGTATCATGGTCACGCATAACCGAGCGGCACTGGTTCGTGGTCGTATGTGGTGTTCCTGGGCGTGGGAACGACTCATGAACATCCAGAATCAGTCAGAGAAGATCAAGGATCATCTTGGAATACTTTGTTTGGCTTGAATCCGTCAAAATCTCCCACTGCCCATTCTTGAATGTCACGGTTTTTTAAGAATTGTGCATAGTTCTCGAGGCCGAAAAAATCTCCTCCTGAGGTCTGGAATCCTTGTCCTTATGTAGTGAATAAGTTTAGGTTAATAAAACTTCATGAAATCTTTTGGAATCCAAGATTTGAATTATGATTAGAATGTGATTTATCAATCTTTCCCATTTGGTCAAATTTCAATCTTTTTATTCCAATCTCTAATTCCATGAAATTTGTATCAAATATGGGGCCTTATAGGGATTGATTCTGATTGGAACCAAAAGCAAATCAAATATTTTCTAGTTTTCATTCAAATATTTGATTAAACCATGATTTAAATGAATAAAAATTCATATAAAATCCAATAAATTTTAAAAAATCGTGGTAATTTGAATGGATTTCTTGGATAACTTGTGGAATAAGATTGGGCCATAAAAAGTTGGGTTCCTTTGCAAAACATTTGATTTTGAAGCCTTTTATTTCACATTTTCCTTCTCAAAATTGTCCAACTTTGACAAGGCATATCTCCTTCAATTTTTAAGGTATGGAAGAGTCCTAGGACTTTTTGGAAACCTTAAGATGTCCTTTACAAGCCACTTTGGAACATATTTTTCATTTGAAGATTTTATCTTGATGATATTACTCCTGACAAAAAATAGCTTTTTGCGATCTTCTAGAAGGACATGTAATGTATAGGCTCATATCTCTTACGCAGAAGCATCTATTGACCTTAGGACCAACATAAAAGTTGTAGAGAATCTAATTTCCTTGAGAATGAGATTTGGTTAAGGAATTTCTGAGGAAGTATGAGAGAGATATGGCTGGTCAAAGTTGCGTTGACTTTCAGTTGAAAACCCTAATTTAGAAGCTTTAGGTTTTGTTGATTTCTGATCTTTCCTTGATGAACCATGATCAATTCTTGATCAAATGGTGAATGATACTTCAGTATGAGGATGTTGACAAAAAATCAGGAGTTTTGACTGTACTTTGACCACAATTGTCTTTTAAGTCAAACTAGTCGACTATTGACTTTCTGAACAATTGAGTGATCAATCTTTTGGATTGAGGGCTGAATTATGTAATGGAGATAGTTTGAAACATCATAAGCCATATGAGTTTAATTGGAGCTTTTGATCCACTGATTTTCTTCAAAACAACAAAACCCTAGTGTAATACGGTGAACTGACTTTTTATCAATCGAAATGTCGCGGTAAGCAAGAGTCGCCACCGACTTTTATTTTATCCAAACAAATTCGGAAAGGCTAAAAGAAACAGAAAAAACCTTTTAAAGAAATCTAAGTTCGGGGGGTAATTTATGCAAAGGGAAGGTATAAGGCACCCTTTGCATCCATGGTTTGCCATGGGCTCTTAATTGCTTTGCTTGCTCGTTTGTCTTTAGAAAAAGTAGATGAAAGAAAAAAAATGGACTTTAGCTCGTAAATGAGCGTAGCCAATTTTTTGAAGAATTGTGAGAAAGAATGTGGAAAATAGAGCAGGGCAAAGCAATTAGGGGCAATTACCTTAAACTCAGATGATAGGTCTCTTTTTAGCCTTTCAGAATGAAAGGGTCAATCCTTGCCATAAGTGGGCAGGAAGCCTTTCGTTTGGAGGTTGAAGGGTCGTCGAGATATCATTCGCCCAAAGACTGACCCATGCCATAGAGAGGCAGGTAGTCTAAAGGGAATGATCAGAATAGCCTTTGTTTGTAGGCAACCAGAAGATACCTCAGCCTTATTCGTGGGCAACTTCCGAGGGTCGAGGTCATGTTAGTGTATCGAAGGCAGCATCATTTTAGGGTCTCAGGACCTTTTATCGAGGCAACATGGCTGAGGTATCCTCATATTCGAGGGACTGGCTATTTTGCAAAAAAACACAAGGCAACAAGGCAACAGAGAGGGTTACCCAAAAGCGTGCGTGTGTGCACCAATCACGTGATTATATTCAATTATATTATCTTGTAAATTAGTGAGGCTAATTCAATTTAATGGTTGTCACTCCCTATTTTACTAACCACGCATTTAAATAATATAATTAAACAGATATGGGGGAGGGAAATTGTAACCAGCGGATCCCTTAATAGGGTTCGACATAAGTAATAATTAAAAGCCATAAAATAAAATAGGGTTTAGGGTTACCAACGACGTAACTTTGGCATTTGACAGAAAACAGAGAGTGAGTGCATTATCGGTTCGAAGGCGAGCTTTATTAACCATAAAAGTAAAAAGAATAATGAAATTAAAAATAAAATAGAGAAAGGACACTTAGCTTCGAATTTGATCTGATATGGTTGGCGGGAAGCCTCGGGGTAACCCTGAAAAAGGCAAGGCAGAAAAATGAAGACAAGACAAACCCCTGATTTTAAAAGAAAATAAAATAGGCTTTAAAGATAAGATACTTAGCTCTGGTTTTTTTTGATCAGGCGCGTTGTCGGAGTGCAGCTGAAAATCATCCCTGAAAAGTGATTGATTTTGTTAGTTACTATTTTGTCCAATTTGTAGTGTAATGTTTTTTAGTGGGAAGGGTAATTTTGACAGTTTGGTCAATTTCTTAGTAATAGATAGACAGTAGATTTACATAAATATTTGGATCAGTATTAAGTTTTCGTATAGTAAAATATTTAGATCAATAATATATTTTTTCCCGTATACCATTTTTTGATCAAAAATATTTGATCATAAATACAATTTCTCGTATATAAAAATATTTAGGTTAATAATAGATTTTTTCCGTATACAGACTTCATTTTTGTTTAGGTATCATTTACAAAAATATTTGGTTCAATAGTAAATTTCGTATATAAATTTTTTTACATCAATAGTAGATTTTTTCTCATATACCATTTTTGAATAAAAAAATTTGAATCATAAATAAAAATTTTCGTAAATAATTATACAAATATTATTGTTATTTGGGTATCATTTACAAAAATATTTAGATCAACAATAGATTTTTTACCGTATATTATTTTTGGATCAAAAATATTTGATTATAAATACCATTTTTCGTATATAAAAATATTTAGAACTTTATGGTGCAAAGAGCAAAAAACCACAATTTTAATATGGTGGCAAAAAATCAAATAAGGGTATTTTGGATTTTTCCACAACCATTAATTTTCTTTTATTATAGATTGATAGATTTTTTTTGAAAGAAAGAAGTGAGAAATGGATGAAAGAGAAAAAAATAGAGAATAGAGAGAGATTTGATAAGATTGATAAAATATAAGAGTTGTATTATTTTAATAATAAAATTAAGAAAATTATGATACAAAGACCAAAAAACTACAATTTTAATATGGTGGCAAAAAATCAAATAAGGGTATTTTGGACTTTTCCACAACCACTAATTTTCTTATATTATAGATTGATAGATTTTTTTTGGAATAAAGAAGAGAGAAAGTGATGAAAGAGAAAAAAATAGAGAATAGAGAGAGATTTGATAAGTTTGATAAAATATAAAAGTTGTATTATTTTAATAATAAAATTTAGAACTTTATGGTACAAAGACAAAAAAATCACAATTTTACTGTGGTGGCAAAAAATCAAATAAGGGTATTTTGGACTTTTCCACAACCATTAATTTTCTTATATTATAGATTGATATATTTTTTTTAGAATAAAGAAGAGAGAAAGTGATGAAAGAAAAAAAAAATAGAGAATAGAGAGAGATTTGATAAATTTGATAAAATATAAAAGTTGTATTATTTTAATAATAAAATTTAGAACTTTATGGTACAAAGACCAAAAAAACACAATTTTAATGTGTTGACAAAAAATCAAATAATGATATTTTGGACTTTTCCACAACCACTAATTTTCTTATATTATAGATTGATAGGTTTTTTTTTTGAATAAAGAAGAGAAAAAGTGATGAAAGAGAAAAAAATAGAGAATAGAGAGAGATTTGATAAGTTTGATAAAATATAAAAGTTGTATTATTTTAATAATAAAATTTAGAACTTTATGGCATAAATAAAAAAAAAACCACAATTTTAATGTGGTGGCAAAAAATCAAATAAGTGTATTTTGGACTATTCCACAACCATTAATTTTCTTATATTATGGATTGATAGTTTTTTTTTTTGGAATAAAGAAGAGAGAAAGTGATAAAAGAGAAAGAAAAAAAATAGAGAATAGAGAGAGATTTGATAAGTTTGATAATATATAAGAGTTGTATTATTTTATTAATAAAATCAAGAACTTTATGGTACGACCAAAAAAACCACAATTTTAATGTGGTGGCAAAAAATCAAATAAGAGTATTTTGGACTTTTCCACAACCATTAATTTTCTTATATTATAGATTGATAGTTTTTTTTGGAATAAAGAAGAGAGAAAGTGATGAAAGAGAAAAAAATAGGGAATAGAGAGAGATTTGATAAGTTTGATAAAATATAAGAGTTGTATTATTTTAATAATAAAATTAAGAACTTTATGGTACAAAGACAAAAAAACCATAATTTTAATGTGGTGGCAAAAAATCAAATAAGGGTATTTTGGACTTTTCCACAACCATTAATTTTCTTATATTATAGATTAGCTTTCTTGAATCCAATCTTCTACCAATCATGCCTTGTACGGTTCTGTTCATATATGTAATGTTTGGATTATTTGATATGGTTCAAAAATACAATTTATAATTTAAATCAAATTATTTCATATTTTACTTAATTTATTTAATATTTAAATGAATAAAATTCAAATAAATATAAACAAATGTCATAAAATATAAAATAAATAATTTAAAGGTTTTTATTTAGCCCATGTACATGTTTGGAGTCCAACAATTAGGCCCACCAATCAAACATTGTGAGAATTGCCCATTAGGACTTCATGCATTTCTTAGAATTCGACCAACTTGTGCAATTTATACCTCCCTCAATTTTTAAGGTATGGAGAATTTCTAGGACTTTTTAGAAACCTTGAAGAGTTCTCTAACCAGTGTTTTTGGTTTCATGTCAAAATAATTTCCCATGCTCCTTGTGTGTCCTTTTGAAAAAAGTGACTTCTTGTTGACTTTATGAACAATTGAGTGACCAATCCTTTGAATTGAGACTTGCCATTTGTCATAGAGATAATGTGAGATATATTGAGCCATCTAGGATGCCTTGGAGCCATTGATTCACTGATTTCCTCTTGAATTAATCAAACCCTAGTTCAGAGCCTTTGTGCAGAAGAATTTGTCTAGGAGCTTTGCATATGGATTTGAAACTTGAATAGGAGAAATAATGTGGGAAATTTTGGGGTATGACACCTAGTTTCTTGGAACTTTGTTTAGGAGAAGTAGTATGGGCAAATTTTGGGGTATGACAACTGCCCCTGTTTAATTTTCTTATATCTGAAGATGTAGACTGGCATGTGTGCCTGTTGGAGTCTGAAGGTAGAAGAGGATTGAACACTAGAATACCCAGGAATTTTCCCTAGCTGAAGTAGGGACTCTTGTCGGAGATGGGCTTAAAGATGCCATCCATGCCTTGAGAGAAAGTTTATTGGAGATGGGCTTAATGAGGCCATCCAACTTAATAGTCTTGAGAGTCAGAAGACGTCGTACGTCAGACCGTTTCTGAGAGGTAGACCTAGGTTGAGTCGTACGTTAGACTGGGTCTAGTTTGCATCAACAGATGTCTGGAAAACCGTGCGTTAGGCTGAAGGATGTGTCATACGTCAGATCAGATCCAATTTGCATCCGTAGATATCTGGAAAACCGTGCGTTAGGTCGAAGGATGAGTCGTGCGTTAGACTAAATCCAAATTGCATCCGTAGATGTCTGGAAAACCGTGCGTTAGGCTGAAGGATGAGTCGTGCGTTAGACTAAATCCAAATTGCATCCGTAGATTTCTGGAGAACCGTGCGTTAGGTCGAAGGATGAGTAATCCAAATTGCATCCGTAGATGTCTGGAGAACCGTGCGTTAGGTCGAAGGATAAGTCGTGCATTAGACTAAATCCAATTTGCATCCGTAGATGTCTGGAAAACCGTGCGTTAGGTCGAAGGATAAGTCGTGCGTTAGACTAAATCCAATTTGCATCCGTAGATGTCTGGAAAACCGTGCGTTAGGTCGAAGGATAAGTCGTGCGTTAGACTAAATCCAATTTGCATCCGTAGATGTCTGGAAAACCGTGCGTTAGGTCGAAGGATGAGTCGTGCGTTAGACTAAATCCAAATTGCATCCGTAGATGTCTGGAGAACCGTGGGTTAGGTCGAAGGATGAGTCGTTCGTTAGACTAAATCCAAATTGCATCCGTAGATGTCTGGAGAACCGTGCGTTAGGTCGAAGGATGAGTTGTTCGTTAGACTAAATCCAAATTGCATCCGTAGATGTCTGGAGAACCGTGCGTTAGGTCGAAGGATAAGTCGTGCGTTAGACTAAATCCAATTTGCATCCGTAGATGTCTGGAAAACCGTGCGTTAGGTCGAAGGATAAGTCGTGCGTTAGACTAAATCCAATTTGCATCCGTAGATGTCTGGAGAACCGTGCGTTAGGTCGAAGGATGAGTCGTTCGTTAGACTAAATCCAAATTGCATCCGTAGATGTCTGGAGAACCGTGCGTTAGGTCGAAGGATAAGTCGTGCGTTAGACTAAATCCAATTTGCATCCGTAGATGTCTGGAAAACCGTGCGTTAGGTCGAAGGATAAGTCGTGCGTTAGACTAAATCCAATTTGCATCCGTATATGTCTGGAAAACCGTGCGTTAGGTCGAAGAATAAGTCGTGCGTTAGACTAAATCCAATTTTTCATCCGTAGATGTCTGGAAAACCGTGCGTTAGGTCGAAGGAGCTTAGTATGTTGAGAAGTGTTTGTTGGAGATTGATCGTGTCAGCACCGTTCGTAGTAACTGAATTAGACTTGGGAAGGATGATCGTGTCTACACCGTTCGTGAGGACAGAATTAGATCTTCGAATGTTGATTGTGTCAATACCATTCGTAATACCTGAATTAGATCTTGGAAAGATGATCGTGTCTACACCGTTCGTGATGATAGAATTAGATCTCTTGTCGTGTCAGCACCATTCATAGTAACTGAATTAGACTTTTAGGGGATAATTGATCGTGTCCACACCGTTCGTGATGATGGAATTAGATCCTTTTGTCGTGTCAGCGCCATTCGTAGTAACTGAATTAGACTGAGGAGGTAATTGATCGTGTCCACACCGTTCGTGATGATGGAATTAGATCTTTGACCGTGTCAGTACCGTTTGTAGTAACTGAATTAGATCTTTGAAAATGATCGTGTCACCACCGTTCGTGGTAAATGAATTCGATCTTGGAAAGTTGGAGATTTTGTTCATTTGTCTGTACCTGTATTCTGCAATAGGTGTAGCAATTTATATAATGTCATGATGCATGTGTTATGTAATGAGTCCCTCAAAATAAATGAGAAACTTGCGTGTTATGTATGAATTCATTACGAGGTAATGTATGCGATGTATGAATCTGTTTATGATTTATGACGTATGACTATGATTTATGCTATTTGGAGTATCTTAATTGAGAAAATAAATCCCTATGTCTTTGTGATTTTATTGTCTGATCTTGTTTTGAAGATGCTCAACTGGGGTTTTATGATTTCTGCTTGGGGACGATCAGTAACTTGATGTACCCTGATTGGGGATTAGAGATATTAATGAACCATGTTGGAGAAAAGCACATTGTTGGAGAACCGGTAGTGTTTGAAGATGTAAACTCTGTTGGGGAGCCATGTCTTTGTCGGGACGAGAGCATTTGAAGATATCTTCTAAATGATTACTCTGTGGGGATATGATCTTGTGAACCCGGCTCTGTGGGGAGACATGGGTGTCTTGAAAGTTGCTCCCAGTATTATAGTAACTACCATTCCTGGATTTGATTAGGACACACCACTGAGTATTGATTAAGATGTCAAACTAGACTTTGCATAGATTTTCCCCTGCTAGTAGAGACTTTGAAAAGATTCGCCTCGCGAGGACTTTATGAGATGTGCACTATGGGCGACATGCCCTTAGTAGTCATAGGCTCAGGACAATGTCCCATGCTGATTGGGAAGTAGCTTCAGATCTTCTTGGATGCATGCCCCTGATTGTTTTGGCATCCTTGAGAGATTCTCGGAATCTTGACTTGATTGCCCCAGATTGATCAGGCAATAGTTTGAAACCCACTTGGGATATATGCCTTTTGGTTGTTTGGCATTTGAGAGATTCTTGGAATCTTGACCTGATTGCCCCAGATTGATCAGGCAATAGTTTGAAACCCACTTGGGATGTATGCCTTTTGGTTGTTTGGCATTTGAGAGATTCTTGGAATCTTGACTTGATTTCCCCAAATTGATTGGGCAAAACGTGCCATGCCCCTCGTATACGTAGGAGACATTGCTTCTTTGGAGTAATCTTTTTTGGTCGGGATAACTTTGAGTCATTAGTCATACCCTGTGCAAGTTCTTTCTGATGCTAACATTTGAAATTATGTAGCAGAATATGTTTAATAATGAATTCATGAGATGCAATGCATACGTTTGTCTTGAGTTTTTTTTTTTGAAAAACATTAAAACTGGAGATGTAAAAGCATGATGTTTGTAAAACGTGACTTTTGTAAAACGAGATATCAACTTAGCATTTGTGGTAAACCTTAAGGCGTCGGGATACCTTTGTTGTGACAGTATGCTTTCGAACTAACCATGCTTCAGTTAGGACTTTCAAGGGTTGTAACGTGGCTTGGTTCACAGTTTAAGAAACAAAAGGAAAAAGGCTCAAATTTTATTTATATCCATCCCAATCTTCGTGATGTTCTTCGATCCTATGCTCAGTTAACTTTGACTTATGCATTCAGGTTCCAAGAGACTTTTGGATTTGCACCTTTGATAATGATGATGGTTCACAAGCAAAGAGAACTTTTGAGATGGCAGTCCCTTCTTCCTTTTGGTAGTCACACATTGTGTTGTTCATGAATTTATTGACTTCTCTTTTTTGTCTTTTTGATATTCCTGACTTTTATCTAAACTGTCTATTTTGAGCTTACAGTCAGCGGGATGCCTTGATTTTTGCCTAAGTCTTCTTTTTGATTTTTGAGTTAGCAGGCTTTTCTTTGTATATATGTTTTTTCATTTTTTTTGAAAGATATTGACTGCCTTGCTTAATGATTGATGAACCATCACTGGCTTTTGATTGACATCTCCAACACTTCTTTGATGTGTGCGGATGAACGTTGGTGATTGAAACCTTTGTTGAAAGGTGTACTAAATGATTCTCTTAAAATAGAATGCACAACCAAGTTAACTGAGAACTACCCTGCCCCAGGTTATGATCAATGGTTTTAAGAAAGAAACTTCTACTTCTCAGGCTCAAAGGGGTTGACGAGGGATTAACATCCTTATATCTCCACTGTTTAGGAATTGAAACAATGCCTGTACATCGTCAGCATAGTCCGCTCAAAAGCATACTGTATGAGGTAGCGGTATCGTTTTCGTCATCCTCCCTTTAAAGGCTTACAGCTTAGCAGGAGTTGAATATCACAAAACACATGCAAAGTAAAAACATAATTTAAAATGAGTGATAGCGAAATAATTTATTCAAGACAAGCATATGCAATGCACTGATGATGATTATTAAAACAGATAATGTCTATCATAAGTCGAATGTTTAAACAAACAGAAAAATAAATTGCAACTGAAAGTAAGTCTAATGATTAAAAGTTCATCCTTCTAGACATTAATCAGTCTTGTCATGACTAGGCATAGGAGCAGTGATCATCCCAGGAGTTTTCGGGAGGGTTGAATTTGATTTCCCCGTCATCGATCAGATCTCGATTCTTATTCGTCAATGTTCAGCAATTGTTAGTGTCATGTCCAGGACTGTTGGAATGGTACGCGCCTCGCATTGAGTTTACAGCCAGAGGTGTTAGAATTCTTAGGAGCATCCCTCAGAGTAATCAATCTGATCTTCAACGGATGTTGTAATGTTTGAGCCGACGACATATTGATTTTGGTGAATTGACGCTTAGGTGCATCTGGCTTGCGTCGTTGTTGTAGAACTGGTGTAGAGATTCAGAGTATACGGGGTTCGAGCTTCCGGAATGTGTATCTGATAAGAATGTTTCAGAAGTCTGGGGGTCAAGCTTCCAGAACGTTCATCTGATTGGAACTTTCAGAATATCTGGGGTTCGAGCTTCCAGAATGTATATCTGATTGGAATGTTTCAGAAGTCTGGGGGTCAAGCTTCCAGAATGTTCATCTGTTTGGAACTTTCAGAATGTCCGGGGTTCGAGCTTCCGGAATGTATATCTGATTGGAATGTTTCAGAAGTCTGGGGGTCAAGCTTCCAGAATGTTCATCTGATAGAGATTGATTTGTTGATGGTATCTGTCTGACCAGTTGGTCGACCTGAAAGGAAAATTTAGTTGTATGTGATGTTATGAATGCAAATGCAATCTTTTCAAGGATCTTTAGGAATTTAGTTAGCAACATTAAAAAGTGATTTGGTCGCGTCTTTGTCTGAAGCATTCTGACTTTCGTCTTTGAACGTTCCTCTTTGAGAATCAAGCTCACCATATCGAGTGGGTCATCGCCTCTGATTAGGGATACTTCTGAATTTGAAGGTACATGGCTAGTGGAAAATAAATCCTCTTGCCCCTTGATAGGTACTGAGTCTCTGAATCGGAAGGTATGTGGCTAGAGGAAAATAAATCCTCTTGCCCCTTGATTAGGAAATCAACCTTTGATAGAGGTACTAGAAATTATGCGCCCTAAATCCCTAAGATCCTTGAAAGGGTTAGTTAAATCATGTTATGCTATGATGTCATGATGTCATGCGGATGTAATGTATTAAGTAAAGCATAAAGGTGGTAAGGACAAGTATGTCCTACAAAAAAACCTGCAAGGAAATAAAAGGGTAAAGCATAAGGTAATAAGGACGAAATGTCCTACAAGCAAATCCTGCAAGGAAACGAAGGTTAGTAGCAAACACAAACAAGTCACGCAGGTCACATAAGTCACACAAGTCACACAATTTCCTTAGGCTCGGCTTGCATGGAGTTTAGATCATGTGAGATACCCTTCCCCAAAGGTATTCCTAAGGATAAGGAGATTTCAGCAACAGGTCCTATAAGTTATCCAGAATTGTCAGCCCTTCTAAAGCACCCTCGGACATGATGCATTTGCACCATGCAATGATACTTTGAGAGAGAACCTATATGAATTGTAGCATCGGGTAGCGACTAGTTCTTAACATTTGTCAAGAGTAGTCCCCCCACTACGTTCCTAAAGGCCAGGATGGGTTAAGGGTAACTAAAGGTCCTTGAGCTCCGGCGCACCCACAGACACATACATAGACCTCCCTCATTTGAGAAAGGTGTGCATATGCTATGGAGTCCTAACTCAAGTGTGAACTTCATATTGACTCATCTCCCACATATGTGAAAGAGGTCGCCATGACTATGCCACTCCTAATCTTAAGTGTTCTTGAATCCGGGAATAGGATTCGTCCTTCATTTAATTCCCAAAACGCCCCTGAAAAATAAAACAAACAAAGCAAACAATAGAAAACATTTAAGTGAATCCTAAACTTTTAAGGTAACCCCTCTTTTAATCGAAAGTCCCCAGCAGAGTCGCCAGTTCTGTAATACGGTGAACTGACTTTATTTGAAATGTGCGGATAGCAAGAGTCGCCACCGACTTTTATTTTATCCAAATTAATCAGAAAGGCTAAAAGAACAGGAAAAACCTTTTAAATAAAAACAGGGTTCGGGGGGTAATTATGCAAAGGGAAGGTGTAAGGCACCCTTTGCATCCATGGTTTTCCATGGGCTCCTAATTGCTTTGCTCTTTGATTTCAGAAACGTAGAAGAAGTGAATATGGACTTTAGCTCGTAAATGAGCGTAACCATTTTGAAGATTTATGAAAAAGAATATGAAAAAGTTTTAGCCAGAGCAAGGCAATTAGGGGCAATTACCTTAATAATGTAGAAAATCAGTTCTTTTAGCCTTTCAGGGTGAAAGGGTCTATCCACGCCATAAGAGGGAAGGAAGCCTTTCATTTGGAGGTTGAAGGGTCATCGAGAGTTCGTTCGCCATAAGACTGTCCCATGCCATAGAGAGACAGGTCGTCTAAGGGAAGAACCAGAATAGCCTTTCGTAGGCAGCCAGAGGATACCTCATCCTTTTCGTAGGCAACTTCCGAGGGTCGAGGTCATATTGGGGGTATCGAAGGCAGCATCATTAGGGTCTTATGACCTTTGTATTTATCGAGGCAACATGGCTGAGGTATCCTCGTATTCGAGGGACATGGCTATTCTGCAAAAAACACAAGGCAACCAGGCAACAGGCAACATGCAACAGCCAACAAGAGGGGTTACCAAAAAGTGTGCGTGGGTGCAACAATCACGTGATTAATTCAAATATTTATCTTGTAAAATTAAGTGATTCTAAGTTCAATTTCAAGGTTATCACTCCCTAGGGTTACTAACCACATCAATTAATATAAACAGTAATAATAGTTAAAGAAACATGGGGAAGGGGAAAAAGAAACCAGCAGGGGAAAGGGAGAATGAAGCCAGCGGGTTTGACATAAGTAATAATTAAAGCAGAAAAAATAAAAGAGATCAGAGTTTAGGGTTACCGACTACTTGAGCTTTGGCGGTTGGCAAACCCTGAAAATTGGAAAATGGAGAAACAAACAGAAAATAGGGGTGAGTGCATTATTAATTCAGGAACAGGTATGGTTACCCCTAAAAATATAAGGATAAAAGGAAAAGGGAAAAGTATAAAAACTTAGCTTCGATTGATGAAGGTTGACATTCGGAGGTTGCCTCGAGCATTGACTCTGATTATCTGAGAATTGACAGAAAAAATAAAATACAGTGAGTGTATGAAAAGTTCTTTCATTGACAAGGCAGAATAAATATTATAAAGAAAAGAAAAAGAAACAATAAAAGAAATTTGATCGGGACTTAGCTTTGTGAAGGGCGTGGCGAATAGTCGAAAGGCATCTGAAAAATCAACCCTGAAAAGAATACACAAAAATAATATTTTTTCAGTGCAGGCACGTTCTAAGACAAAACTCGTAAACCCTAATCAAGGCACAAATTGCCCTAGTTAATAAAATAATAAATTAATTGAAATAAAACCAAAGTTATGGAGAAAAATCGTGAGTTCGAATCAATATATCAATTAAATAATTATTGGATGTAATCCTAATTATTTAATTGATAAAAATGTTTATTTGAAAATGAAATTAAATTTTAAATAATAATAAAACAATTAAGAATAAAACATGAAAACTCGAACTTTCAATAAAAAAACATCTATTATAACAATCCAATTTATTGGAATAAATAAATATAAAATAAATAATAATTATAATAGTTAAAAAGAAAATAGAAAAAAAAATTATGTAATTGAAATAAAAAAATTAGAAGAAAAACTTAGCTAAGCGCTTGGGATCAAATGGCGATGGTTTTTGGGGGGCCCATGATAGTTCTGCAAGCTGGAACGTTTGATCAAATTCCCATGAAATCTGATGGTCTAGACCGAGTGTGTATCATGGTCACGCATAACCGAGCGGCACTGGATCGTGGTCGTATGTGGTGTTCCTGGGCGTGGGAACGACTCATGAACATCCAGAATCAGTCAGAGAAGATCAAGGATCATCTTGGAATACTTTGTTTGGCTTGAATCCGTCAAAATCTCCCACTGCCCATTCTTGAATGTCACGGTTTTTTTAAGAATTGTGCATAGTTCTCGAGGCCGAAAAAATCTCCTCCTGAGGTCTGGAATCCTTGTCCTTATGTAGTGAATAAGTTTAGGTTAACAAAACTTCATGAAATCTTTTGGAATCCAAGATTTGAATTATGATTAGAATGTGATTTATCAATCTTTCCCATTTGGTCAAATTTCAATCTTTTTATTCCAATCTCTAATTCCACGAAATTTGTATCAACTATGGGGCCTTATAGTGATTGATTCTGATTGGAACCAAAAGCAAATCCAATATTTTCTAGTTTTCATTCAAATATTTGATTAAACCATGATTTAAATGAATAAAAATTCATATAAAATCCAATAAATCTTAAAAAATCGTGGTAATTTGAATGGATGTCTTGGATAACTTATGGAACAAGATTGGGCCATAAAAAGTTGGGTTCCTTTGCAAAAAATTTGATTTTGAAGCCTTTTATTTCACATTTTCCTTCTCAAAATTGTCCAACTTTGACAAGGCATATCTCCTTCAATTTTTAAGGTATGGAAGAGTCCTAGGACTTTTTGGAAACCTTAAGATGTCCTTTACAAGCCACTTTGGAACATATTTTTCATTTGAAGATTTTATCTTGACGATATTGCTCCTGACAAAAAACAGCTTTTTGCGATCTTCTAGAAGGACATGTAATGTATTGGCTCATATCTCTTATGCGGAAGCATCTATTGACCTTGGGCCCAACATCAAAGTTGTAGAGAATCTAATTTCCTTGAGAATGAGATTTGGTTAAGGAATTTCTGAGGAAGTATGAGAGAGATATGGCTGGTCAAAGTTGCGTTGACTTTCAGTTGAAAACCCTAATTTAGAAGCTTTAGGTTTTGTTGATTTCTGATCTTTCCTTGATGAACCATGATCAATTCTTGATCAAATGGTGAATGATACTTCAATATGAGGATGTTGACAAAAAATCAGGATTTTTGACTGTACTTTGACCACAGTTGTCTTTTAAGTCAAACCAGTCGACTGTTGACTTTCTGAACAATTGAGTGATCAATCTTTTGGATTGAGGCCTGAATTTTGTAATGGAGTTAGTTTGAAACATCATAAGCCATATGAGATGCATTGGAGCTTTTGATCCACTGATTTTCTTCAAAACAACAAAACCCTAGTTTCTTGGAACTTTGTTTAGGAGAAGTAGTGTGGGCAAATTTTGGGGTATGACAAATCTCATTTTACACTTTCGGGCTTGCTCGAAAACCTTTTTAAGGTGGGCAGCGTGATCGGTTTCTCTTTGGGATTTGACGATCATATCGTCCATATAGACTTCGAGCATATCGCCTATCTCTGCTCGGAATACTTTGTTCATCATGCGTTGGTATGTCGCGCCGGCGTTCTTCAGACCGAAGGGCATTACGTTGTAGTAATAATTGCCTGATTCGGTCATGAAGGCCGTGTATTTCTTGTCAGTTTTAGCCATGGGTATTTGATTGTACCCGGAATATGCGTCCATAAATGAAAGTAATTTAAAACCGGTGGAATAATCTACTAGTTTATCTATATTGGGCAGAGGATAAGCATCTTTTGGGCAAGCCCTATTAAGATCTGTGTAGTCAGTGCACATGCGCCATTTTCCATTTGATTTTTTAACAAGTACAACATTAGAGAGCCAAGTGGTGTACCTGGCTTCATATATAAAATTGGCCTTTAGGAAGTCTTTTACAGCTAGTTCGGCCGCTGCCGTTTTCTCTGGTGATTGTTTTCTTCTTCTCTGGGCGACGGCCTTGCAGGCGGGGTCGATAGTCAGGTGATGGCAGACCACTTCTGGATCGAGTCTGTCATACCCCAAAATTTTCCCATCATATTTATTCATATTTCAGTCCATCTGACTTTCAGATGCTCAAGGATGCACAAGAAGGAAGAATGCAGTCTCTCTCCTAAACAACATCCTCTAATCTAGGGTTTTGTATTTCTCAAAGTAAAATCAAGTTTTAAGAACTCAAATGGATCCCATGACCTCTCATATGCTTCAAAGGGTCCACATGCCAAGTTTCAAGCTCTGATTCATAGGATTGCTCAGTCAACTGCTCAAACGATCAATAGGCGACTAGTTTGACCTAAAAGTCAACCGTGGTCAAAGTACAGCCAAATTTCCTGATTTTTGGTCAACATCCTCATTTTGAAGTATCATTCATCATTTGATCAAGGATTGATCATGATTCATCAAGAAAAGCTCCAAAATCATCAGAACCCAAGTTTCTAAATTAGGGTTTTTGACCTAAAAGTCAACTGAACTTTGACCAGCCATAACTTTCACATGGAACATCCTAAATTTCCCATCCAAAGCTCATTTTGAAGGAAATTTAATTCTCTACAAATTTGTCTTACACATGCCAAGGCTAAAAATGCTTCAATTGAGAGATATGGGTCAAGAGATTAGAGGTCCTCCAAAAAGTCAACAAGAACACCTTTTGGGTCAAAGCTCATAACTTGCAAATGGAAAACTCAATTGAGATGAAACCAAAAGGGTCATTTAGAGGACATCTTGGGCTTTCTAAAAAGTCCTAGAACATGGTCATATGATAAACATTGAAGGCGATATGAGGTACAGAAGTTGGTCAATTTTCAAGAAAAACACAAAACCCTAATTGCACAATTTGGTGTTTTTGGACTAATGGGCCTAAAGTATGGATTTCAAACGTGTCTATGGGCTTTTTAATCACTCCTAAACTAATTATTTTATTTTTATATTATTTATTTTATTTATTTGAATTTTAATTCATTTAAATACAAATAAATCACATAAAACATGAAATAATGAGTTTTCAATCAAAGCCATGATTTCCAATCAAATCTAATCATCTAAATATGATCAATGTGAAGTAAATTTCGTGCAAGAGGGATTGAAAAAGATTGGAAATAATAAAATCCAAAAATAGCAAGTTCTTACATTATTTTTCAAGCAAATATTTTCTCTTTTAAAACTTGAGATCCAAGCCCACAACTTTGCCCTAATTTTTCCTCTATATATACACAACAAATCCTAATTAGCAGGGGGACGAAAAAACTTGGCAAGATCTAGGGTTTCCAAAGGTGTAAAATTGCAAAAAAAGAAAGAGAAACTCGTGTTCATTATTCAAGCAATTTCCAGATTCAACTAATCATCTCAATCCACTCCAGAGGTAATATAGAGTAAGAATCCACCATTGCTTAAGTCATGTAACGCTTGGAACATTCATATCATGTTTTGCATATTCATCCAAGTCCTGACCTTTTATATCTTGTGATTTATCATGTTTCGTTTAAAACTAACCACATGTATGAGTTCCTGGTGTTATTTTTAAGAGCTTTGAATCGTTGGTTTGAAGCTTTAAGGCCGGGAATGGATTACACCATAGTTAGGGCACAAGTGTTCTTGCTTTTCGTGTTCATATGTGCGGGTGTTTTTGGACCAAAAGGACGCCTCCATTGGATTCAGAAGCGTCTGTTTACATGATCTGGGCATTTTGCTTTCATGTTTAACGCTGATTTTGTAGGTTTCGAAAGTTGCAGCAATTTGCAACAAATTCCGCAGGTATGGGCACAACAAAATCCGCAGCAAAATTTGAAGGTCTTATTGAAGAAGATAATGAACAGTAGAGAAGACCTTTTGACCCCCATGTAGCATGCTCTGATTCGTTGGATAAGCAATCTGTCCTCTCTCTCTCTCTAATTCCCATTGGTCCATTCCCTTGAACGTGGGCCCTGGTTTGACGTGTCCCACTAAATTTTTTATCTTTCCCTTTTTTTGTATATATTTATTACTGGCCGTGTTACTTACAGCTAATAAATGTAGTAGGATTGGCAGAGGGGAAGAAGAGTTAAGAGCAAGGGTCTGGGTTCGATCCCCACCTCATACATGCTATTTTTCCAAGTTTTCTTTAACAGGTCCGGTGCATGCTCTCTACAGGTCCGGTGCATGCTCTCTACGAGGATCCATGGTATACCCTCGTCTCTCTGCCACTGGATCATCACAGGATCCCATCCAACGCCCACCAGCTTGCAGGACCACCATGGGACCTCACAGACCTATCACACTGGATCCGAAGCTAAGTATTCTTTTTTTATTTTATTTTACTCTTAAATCTTTTTATCTATTTTCTTTTCTCTACTTTTTCTTATTATTATTATTTTTAAAATTATTTTTAACATGTTATTTATTCATTAAATAAATATTTCATGACCTTTTAATTTATTTAATCGAACATTCGATTTTATTAAATTCTCAAATTATTCATTTTCATGTTTAAACCAATTGCTTTAAACCCTGATTTTATTTTTCCTCATGATCACTAATCACTGTCATTGGTAGGTGTTGTCCATTAACCTTAGTCTAGATTTTCACCTATTTGTTCTATTAACCATAATTAATTTTTGTCCCTTTCGGGGTTTTCCTTCCGCCCTGCCGTTTGCCTAAATCATTACTACTTTCATTTTAATCTGCCACGTTATAATTGTTGAGATCACTCATGCACTAACATTTTTCTTCTTCGTGGCTAATTTTCAGGATAACCAAAATCCTTCAGCCACGCGCCATCAGATCAAAAAGCTAAGTTCTAACTCCTTTTTGTTTAAATATCACTTTAATTCTTATTTTGCCTTTTGCCCAAAATAGGGTTTATTTTAATTAGTCAATGAATCTCTCCTACACTCACCCCTATTATTTTCTGTTTAATTCTCAGATGTTCCCAGTCAATCGAAGGTTCGAGGAAGATCAAGGCAGATAATTAAATTAATTATTCATATTTCTTATTGTCTGCTTTAATTCCCCCTTCCCCGCAGGTGTTTATTGTAATAACGTAGGAACTTTTATTTTTTCTGCCTTTAATTTCTGCAATTTTAAACTGCGTGGTTAGTAATCCTAGGGAGTGCAAGACTATTAACTGAACATAAATCACTAATTTATAATAAATATCATCGAAGTTAACCACGTGATTGTGCACCCACACACCTTTAGGGTAATCCCTCTGATTGCCTTGTTGCCTTATTACTGTTGCCTTGTTGCCTTATTGATTATGCCTTAAAATAGTCATGTCCCTCGATTCCGAGGATACCTAAAGCAAATGTTGCCTCGGAAAAATAACATGATTGTCCCATTGCTAAGGTATCCTCGCATGATGCCTAAAAAATTAATGACTTTTATATCCTTCCCTTAGACTACCTGCCCTCTTTATGGCAGGGACAGTCTTATGGCGAACGATAATCTCGATGATCCTTCAATATCTAATTGAAAGACTTCCCGCCCTCTCATGGTATGGATAGACCCTTTCGCCCTGAAAAGCTAAAAGAATAAATTTCAAAACTTAGGGTAGTTTATACTAATTGCTTGCTCTGAATTCAAAATCTTTTTCCCACTCTTTTCAAAATCAAATTCAAAAAGACTACGCTTATTTACAAGCTAAAGTTCTTCTTCAAAACTTTTTCTTATTCACACACGACACTTCAAACATTTCAAACGATTTAAAAGTGAGCTTAGCAATTAAGAGCCCGTGGAAAACCATGGATACAAAGGATGCTTTGAACCTTCCCTTTGTATAACTTACCCCCCGAACTCAATCTCTTTCAAAAAGGTCTTTTTCTGTTCTTTTAGCCTTTCCAATTGGATAAAATAAAAGTCGGTGGTGACTCTTGCTATCCGCACATTTCAAATAAAGTCGGTTCACCGTATTACAGAACTGGTGACTCTGCTGAGGACGCTTTCGAATAAAAGAGGGGTTACCTTAAAGTCTAGGATCACTTTAAATTTGTTTGACTTGTTTGCTTTATCTTTAAAGGCTGTTTTGGGGTATTCTGCTGTGTGAAAGATCCTACACCCGGATCTAGTGTACCTTAGGTATGTGGCAAGAGACCAAGGAGGCTGTACGACATGTATCGTTATGGTTGAACTGGTGGCAACCGTTAGTGCGACAGTTTGGTTTGTCCTGATGGCACTTGAAAGTGATCGAGGAGACGTTTGGCTACCGCGTGGTGTCATAAGCACTAATTCGCCCTTAGAACCTTAGTTGAGCTTGACTTTGGCCTATAGGAAGTAGTGAGATATATGGCTTTGGATTCCTGACTGAAGCCGGTTGATACTCGATGCTACACTCATTGAGATTGGACTCTAGGGATTCTTTTGGCTGGCCGATCGAGTGCCATGTTGAGACAATACCCGCGAGAAAGATCAGGGATATGAGCACCATAGAACCCGGTTACTATTCTGGGACAGGTTTAACCAACTAAACTTCAGTGGGGAGGGTACTTACCTACGAACTTCACGCAAACTTCTAAACCTAAGGACACTTGTGTGACTTGCTTGTGTGTGTTACTAACCCTTTGGTTTCTTTGCAGGATTTCCTTGTAGGACTTGTTTGTCCTTATTACCTTACGTTTTTCCTAATGCATTGCATTCGCATAACATCATGACATCATAACATTGCATGTTAACTAACCCTTTCAAGGATCTTAGGGATTTAGAGCGCATAATTTAAGGTGCTCTTATCAAGGACTGAATTCCTAATAAAGGGGCAAGAGGATTTACTTTCCTCTGGCCATTTGTATTCCAAATCAGAGGCATTGTACCTATCAAGGGGCAAGAGGATTTATTTTCCTCTAGCCATATACTTTCAAATTCAGAGGTATCCCGAATTAGAGGCTATGACCCACTGGATATGGTGAGCTTGATTCCCATAGAAGAACATCCAAGAATTAGAGTTCTTCAAACGAAGACGCGACTAGATCATTTTCTAATGTTGTTAACTAAATTCCTAAAGATCCTTGAAAACATTGCATCTGAATTCATAACATCGCATAACACGTTTCTACAACAGGTCTCTCATCTTCTCTCGCTGTTTATTTTAGCACAAATGGATCTCGAGCAATCAGTCCAAAATCTTCAGGCTCAGAACAACCAGTTCCGAGAGATGATCCTTAACTTGGCCAAGGGGCAAGAAGAATTGAGGGCACTTCTGATCGAGAAGGAGAAGAATCAACATAAGCATCAAGGTAGTAAAGATAATCGGAAATCCAAACCCAAGCGATCATTTACTCCCTTGCACATGCCGCTGTCTCAAGTTCTGCAACAACTGCTCAATCAGAACTTGATAACTCTATTGCCTCCATATTTAGTTCCTACCAAGCCTGCTCCTGGGTACAAGTATAATGCAAGATGTGCTTATCATTCGAACAGCCCTGGTCACGATACTGAAGATTGTGGACCGTTGAAGCATAGGATTCAAGACCTAATTGACGAAGAAATCATTAACTTTAACTCACCTGAGAAGCCTCATATGTCTAATGCTATGTACAACCAGAAAGGTCGCAATGAACGCGACATACCTGTTGAAGTAGTTCCACAACAACGAAGCAAGCCAGGTGCACCTAGGCGTCAGTTTACAAAGATCAATATGTCGCTGGCTCAGGTACTGCATCATCTGCTGAAGGCAAACTTGATTACTGTAAGGGATCCTCCTGTGAAGCCCAACACTTTCGCTCCTAGATATAAACCCAATGCGAGGTGCGCATATCATTCCAATAGCCTTGGACATGATACGAATGATTGTTGGTCATTGAAGAATAAGATCCAAGATATGATTGATGCTCGGGAAATCGAATTCAACCCTCCCAAGACTCCTGTAGTGATCACTGCTCCCACGCCTAATCACGACAAGACTGATTAATGTCTAGAAGGATGAACTTTTAATCATTAGACTCATTTTTCATGCGCAATTTCTATTCTGTTTGTTTGAACATTCGACTTATGATAGATATTATCTGTTTTAATAATCATCATCAGCGCATTGCATATGTTTGTCTTGAATAAATTATTTCGCTATCACTCATTTTAAATTATGTCTTTACTTTGCATATGTTTTGTGATATTCAACTCCTGCTAAGTTGTAAGCCTTTTGAGGGAGGATGACGAAAAAGATACCGCAACCTCATACAGTATGCTTTTGAACAGACTATGCTGATGATGTACAGGCATTGTTTCAATTCCTAAACAGTGGAGATATAAGGATGTTAATCCCTTGCCAACCCCTTTGAGCCTAAGGTGTAGGAGTTTTCTTTCTTGAACAATTTGAGACCTTTCATCATAACCTGGGGTAGGGTAGTTACTTAGTTAACTCAGTCATGCCAATACGCTTTTACACAAATAATGATGGTTCCCCGTAATCATTAAGTCAGGCAGTCAATATCTATCAAAAGGAAAAAAGAAAAAGCTATTAAGTCAAAACCTATGAAGGAGACTTATCAAAGATCGAAACATCCCGCTGACTGTAACCTCAAAATAAACAGTTCAGGCAAAATTTAGGGATAACAAAATCAATGTCAAAAAAGAGGTCACTACAAATCCTCAAAAAAAAAAATTACCAAAAAGGAGGACTGCCTGTCCAAATAACCTGCCGATGCTGAAACCATCATCAAATGTCAATGTTACGACTTCAAAGCTTTGCTAAGACTTAAACGCAAAGTTAACTGAGCATAGGATCGAAGAACATCACGAACATAGGGGTGGGTATAAATATATTTTTGAGCCATTATCCTTTTTTTCTTAAACTGCGAACCAAGTCACGTTACAACCCTTGAAAGTCCTAACTGAAGCATGCTTAGTTCAAAAGCATACTGTCACCAAAAAGGTATCCTGACTCCTTAAGGTTTGCTATAAAAGCTGAGTTGATATCTCCTTTTACAATCATCACGTTTTATAAACATCATGTTTTATAAACATCACACTTTTTTATCTTCTGTGTTAATGCTTTCAAAAAAATCAAGACAGACATACGCACTGCATCTCATGAATTCATTATTAAACATATTCTGCTACATAATTTCAAGTGTTAGCATCAGAAAGAATCTGCACAGGGTATGACTAATGACTAAAAGTCATCCCGACAGACGAAACCATCTCGGTAACAACATCTCGTATAACTGACTCAGTTGATTAGAAGTCAATGAATACAAGGGGCATGACATGCTTCGACCAGTCAATCTGGGGCAATCAAGTCAAGATTCCAAGAATCTCTCAAATACCAAAACAATCAAGGGCGTGCATCCAAGTAGATCTGAAGCTACTTCCCAATCAACATGGGACATTGTCTTGGGCCTATGATTACTAGGGGCATGTCGCCCATAGTGCACATCTCATAAAGTCCTCACGAGGAGAATCTTTCCAAAAGTCCCTACTAGCAGGGGCAAATCTATGCAAGTCCAGTTTGACATCTTAATCAATACTCAGTGGTGTGTCCTAATCAATATAAGTCTAGGAATGGCAAGAGCTATAAATCACTGGGGGAAATATTCAAAGCATTCATGCCTTCCCACAAATCCGGTTACACAGGATCATATCCCCACAGAGTAATCATTAAGAAGATACCTTCAAATGTTCTCGTCCCAACAAAGACTTAGTTCCTCAAACGGAGTTTACATCTTCTACATTGTCGGTTCCCCGACACTTTTTCTCTTCTCCAAACAGGGTTATTCATCTCTCTTATCCCCGGTCAGGGTACATCAAGATCAATCATTCAAATCGCTTTCATCCCCAAGCAAAAATCATAAATCTCCAGCTGAGCATCTTCAAGACAAGATCAGACAACAAAATCACAAGGACATAGAGATTTATTTTCTCAATCAAGACAACATAAATCATATTCACATATCATATGTCATAAAAATATTCATACATTGCATACATTACCTCATAATGAATTCATACATAACACGCAAGTTTCTCATTTATTTTGAGAGACTCGCCGCATAATACATGCATCATGACATTACATAAAGATTAACTATACCTTTTTCAGGATACAAGTACAAGCAGATGAACAAGATCTCCAATTTTCAAAGATCTGATTCAGTTACTACGAACGGTACTAACACGATCAACTCTCAAAGATCTAATTCCATCATCACGAACGGTGTGGACACGATCAACTTTTCCAAAGTCTAATTCAGTTACTACGAACGGTGCTGACACGACAAGAGATCTAATTCCATCATCACGAACGGTGTGGACACGATCAACTTTTCAAAGTCTAATTCAGTTACTACGAACGATGCTGACACGACAAGAGATCTAATTCTATCATCACGAACGGTGTAGACACGATCATATTCTGAGATCTAATTCAGTTACTACGAACGGTACTGACACGGTCAATATTCCAAGATCTAATTCTATCATCACGAACGGTGTAGACACGATCATCCTTCAAAGATCTAATTCGGTTACTACGAATGGTACTGACACGATCAAAGAAAGAGACAGACTTAATCATGACACTCAATTCAGAAAAGACCATGACAATGGAATCACGACAACTGAGTCACGACAATGGAATCACGACAACTGAGTCACGAGAATGGAATCACGACAACTGAGTCACGACAATGGAATCACGACAATTGAGTCACAATAATGGAATCACGATAACTGAGTCACGATAATGGAATCACGACAACTGAGTCACGATAATGAAATCACGACAACTGAATCACGATAATGGAATCACGACAACTGAGTCACGATAATGGAATCACGACAACTGAGTCACGATAATGGAATCACGACAACTGAGTCACGATAATGGCATCACGACAATGGAGTCACGACAATGGAGTCACGACAATGGAGTCACGACAATGGAGTCACGACAATAGAGTCACGACAATGGAGTCACCACAAATGGAGTCACGACGATTGAGTCACATATCTAATCCCGATATTTAGTTCAGAAACAATCACGACAATGAAGTCACGACGATGGAGTTACGACGATAGAGTCACGACAATCAATTCACTCATATGATCCAGACGCTCAGGGCAATCGAGCCAACAACTTAATTCTGACACCACAGATGCGGTCTAATGTACGACTCAGTCTGACGCACATCAATACATTAACTGATGGCATCTGTAAGCCCATCTCCGACAAACGCCTTTCAATACTTCAAGCTCGGATATAGTCTAACGTACGACTTATTCTGAATTTCGTATTTATCCAGATCAGATGGCATCTTTAAGCCCGTCTCATACATCTTTTCCAACACTTGGACAACATCTTTAAGCCCGTCTACGACAAAAGTCCCTACTTCATCCAGGGCAAATTCCTGGGCACTACAGGAAAAATGGTCTCCTGCCACGCCCAAAAAACCGAGACTATATGCAAAATAACCGTGGCGTAACGCTGAGGCCACGGTTTGGCCACGGAAATCCAACTGTGGAGTATACGGCCGTGGCCTAAAGTAAAGTCCACGGTTTTTTGGTATAGACCACGCCTTTTTGACAACCGTGGCTTTTTTAGGCCACGGTTTAGGTAACTTGATTAAGGCCGCGGTTTGTATTTGCCATGACTGCAAAACTGTGGCTATATGATAAAGCCACGGTTTCAATTTGACGTTTAGCATACCGTTTTGGTTTAAGATATAGCCACGGTTTGATTATGACCACAGATTTAAAACTGTGGTTATATATTATGCATTCTAAACCATTAATCTTGCCACGATTTATTTCTGTATCATTACATAAATATGTCATTATATATATCAGATGTCATTCAATACTATTTCAACATTAATACTATTTTTTTAGACATTAATACTCATTTCAACATTAATACTCATTTCAACATTAATAACTTCCACTTAAGTGTCCTCATTAATATAGTAATTGCCATTATTTTACATAAACATTTTCCTCCCTCATTGATACATGTATAGGTAAGAGTGTAGTTTTCTTTGATAATAATCCCTTCATAGAATGAAAGTACTATATATCTTCATGCAGAAATAACACAAATCCAATCCAACCACCATACGTGTCAGAACACTGCTTCCATTTAGTGCCCATTAAAGAATAATCATTTTTTCTGTTTAAGAATTTCCTGGATGTTATAATTGCAATCCTTTTTCCTATCTGCAGAGCTGGAGTCCATTATATGTACAGCTGAGACTTGGGACTCTCTGAAGATCATAATAACTCTCAACAAAATTTTATAACTAGGATGGTTATGTTTCAACTTTCTCCAGTAGAACCAGCATGTCTGCACTTCCATATCATTGGAGCTACCAGCATCCATACTATCAAAACACATTGTTGTTAGAAAAATAAGCCAAACAAATTACTTTTTAAGCATCTGACAATTAAAAAAATGGAGAGAACATTGATTTTCTTACAATAAACACAAACTGCCAGCCATTCATTTACTATTCTGACCCAAGTGTTGGTCCAGCCCACATCAATTGTCCATCTGTAGAAGAATCAAGGCATACCAATGATATCATCAAATTCCTATAACATTTATTTGTGCACCAAATGAACAACATTATTAAATTCCAATTAACTACTTACTATCTACATGCACTACAAATGAGAAGATGTAAAAAGTAAATTTCAGTAACAATATTTTTGAAGTGGTATTGCTCAGTGCTAGCTTAATTAATTACTCGGTGTCGGGGATCGAGATATTCATATTTTTTCATGCAAATAAGACACATAAAAAACTTTATTATGAGAACAACGGGTAAGAGATCATACTTTCTCATAGCATGATGACTGTTCCATCCAACCAATAGCATTGGGAAATAGCATTCAGTTTTTCCTTCATATTTCTACTGAATTATATATGTACAGAATAATGTAGGTTGATATAATGCAATCTCTATCATATAGATTTCAAAGATCTTACAAAAAAAATAGATTTCAAAGAATAAGTTTAAATGCATAAACTATTATATGAGCAATTTACCTTTGTCTCAAACCCAAAAATGCTCGAGTAGAAACAAATGTAATTGACGAATAGGTACATATGACCCTGCAGAACAAATAATTAAGAAACAATTAGGAATGCGGATGAAAATACTACATGTTGAAGCAAACTTTACTTAAAATTTAAAGGCATATGTAAAATATGGTAGTGATCTTCAAATTGAAAAGATAAGGGGCAGTACTTAAACCTATTATGATGTTACCATTTAATAACAAGTTATCACCATTCTATTACATGAATAAGAATGTTTTCCTGGAGGGCACAGTTAAAATCTTCAATTAGGACCTAAAGGAAAAGATAAACAAATAAGAAGTGGCTTCAATTATGAAAAAAAGAAAAGAGGAATCAAATCACTTGAAGTTCATAAACATATGAAACAAAAAACTTATGAATAATCACATTTCTAACAATATTATTATAATAGTAGTATTAATGGGTACATGTAAAACAAGTTGTAAGAACATGGTATGTTTTCCAATTATCATATTAATGGGGTACAAGTAAAACAAAGTTGTAATATACGTGGTATGTTTTCCAATTTATACCTCAATGCTAGAATAGTGTGCTTCCAACAAAAATTGCATTTCATATTCTATCTAATAAATAAAAAAATCATAATCTATCTTCTGCCTAAACAAAAGTTATCTGCTCAGAAAGCTTATGTCCACTCCACAATTCTAAGTCTAACTTCTACTTAAGCTCTCTCAACTATTCAACTAAAACTATTAGTGTATGTACAGTACTAATGTATCAGTGTGCTAAAATTACTGATGTAGGCATATCTAAGGCCTTCTTTGACCCTAATCTGTGACTTCCAATATATTATCTACAAAAAATATTAAGCAGGGCACCAGTTATTAGATATGTTCAGTAAGCACACCCAATACCAAGGTAAAATGACAAGGTCTCATCAAAGTTGGCTCATGGAACACAGTCCTATAGTTATAATTATAAAGAAGTATTTTGTGGACCCGCTTTATATTCTGACACTTCATGACCTGTTGTACTTATCGTTTACTTTTTCAAATTTGAGCTCATTTCTTTTCCGAACTATTCCAATTACCAAATACTTCTCTGGATACCAAGAAAGCACTTACACTTCAAAACAGAGACATGCCGTGTCGCATTTCAATCACCTTAGCCGCAATGATTCTTTCCACAAAAATGAGGCATAATAACTGACTAGGTTCTCTGCAAACACAGAATGATAGATTATGAGTTTGTTGTGATGCATAATACAACATTTCAGAGAACTCATAGTTGCATACCCATATGATTGGAAGAGTTTAATGAGTTCAAATAATTTTGGTGAAATGTATCCCATGTCCACTGCCTTTGAAAAATCAAATTCAACATCCAAAACCACTTTATCAGCTGCAGAAACAATAGCAACAAAATTTAGTGATCTCAAATAAATAAGGTGAAGTTTTATAATGTACATCAAAATAATCCCCACCATACATACAACATATACAGTAGTTGCAAACAACATCACATGAATTTGGCTGCATAGAATTTGATGATTAATGCAAGCACTTCAATAAAACATAATCTTACACCTAATATTATCTTCATAATATATTAATCAACTTGTTTTGTCAGGCCCGTGAAAGCTTTACAGGTGAAATAGGATAAAATGCACAAACCTAATGTTCAAACAACAGATACACCCTAATGTTCAAACAAATACTCTGTCTTCCATCAATTGGTAAAGGTGCCAAAATTTGTTAATTCATTTAATTAACACACCATTAAGAAACATTAGACTAAAATTAACACATGTAATTAATTTAAAGAAGTAAAAGCACATGCACATACAGGAACATGAGAGTCTCTGGCACTACGTTTGGCATCAGTGGCGGAGAAGACGGTGTAGACAAGAACAAAGGTACCGATAATCTCAGCACCAAGTCCATCTCCTTTTGTGTACCCAGGAGCAACAAAGTTAGCATCACCGTTTTTTTCTCCGAAGATTTTTTTTCCCCTCAAAACCCTTAACCACACCAGCGCCGCAGATAGCACTAAGAACCTACATAACGATGTAGAACACTGCTCTTGTTAGAGACAGTTTCCTCGCCAAGAACAAACTGAATGTCACTGCTGGGTTTATGTGACCCCCTGCAACCACAACATCACAAATTAATACCATAAAAAACATAACAATCATGTTAGATCTAACTAGTACTAAACTGAAGAGAGTGTATACCAGAGATTCCGGCGGTGCAGTTAACTCTGGCTAAAGAATATAGGTCACCAAGAAGACAACAGAATATAGCGAACAGAGCGAGAAAAACGAAGAGAAAAGTTCACAGACAGAACCAGAAAGACGAAGAACAAGAAATATCTCACGAAGTGGTAAAAAGTGCAAATCGCGAGTTCGTTCTTCTCTTCTCTCATTTGTTTTTTTCTTCTTCTTCATCAATTTCGGCCATTGAATCGTGTTTTCAAGATTAGGGTTTCGTTTTCCCCCTTTCATGTTTTCCTTCAGATTCTGAAATTAACACATAATAATCGATTAATCACAAAACAAACAAGCGATTAAAATAAATCAAACACAGATAATCGAATAAATGGTAGGATCGTAGAAGAAGTCAAGGAAATCGCAAGGTCACGGTGGCTCCGCCACCACCACCCTAAACACATCGCTCTTTCACGACCACAGAGAAGAGAGGAGAGGACGAATCACAAGAAGTTATAAGATAAATCGCGTTCAGAGAAGAAAGAACCAGAGATATGAGCGGTGGTGCGATGAGATAGAGGAGAAGAAAGTCGTTTGTGAGAAAGGAAATGGGACGAAAAAGTTGTCTGAAGAATGTATTGGCTATTTTTATTTTTTTCTTTTTTTAATCTAAAAAAAATTAGAAAAGAAATTAATTAACTGAGAGGGAAACAAAAAAAAAAGGGGGGGAATTTTGGCGGTATATTTTTTTTTGGTATATGCCACAGTTTGAAGTTAAAATTATAATGCCGCGGTTTTTTTTTGTGGCTTTAAATAACTACAGTTTTTTAACCGTGGCTTATGAAGAAAAGGCCACAGTTTCACACTCCGGATTCAATATTTTAAAACATATTTCTACGATTTGAAAACTCTGGCAAAAGCATGTATTTGGCCGCAGTTTCAGAGTTGTGGAAAAATTTAGCGTGGCCGTAGGCCAAATTTCTAGTAGTGGGGTATTCTAGTGTTCAATCCTCTTCTACCTTCAGATTCCGACAGGCACACAAGCCAATCTACACCCTCAGGTATAAGAAGATTGAACAGGGGCAGTTGTCATACCCTAAAATTTTCCCATCATATTTATTCATATTTCAGTCCATCTGACTTTCAAATGCTCAAGGATGCACAAGAAGGAAGCATGTAGTCTCTCTCCTAAACAACAGCCTCTAAGCTAGGGTTTTGTATTTCTCAAAGTAAAATCAAGTTCTAAGACCTCAAATGGATCCCATGACCTCTCATATGCTTCAAAGGGTCCTCATGCCAAGTTTCAAGCTCTGATTCATAGGATTGTGTCGCGGGAAAAATCGTATCTTTTTTCGGGATGAGACACCTGATGCCTTCTTTGGGCTCGAGTGCTCAAAAAAATGATTTTTCTTTTGTTTCGACCAAACTTTTTATTGTTTCCATAGTAGGAAAAGGAAAAAAGCTGCAATAACCTTAAAAGTGGGGGAGAGATTCCGGGTAAGAGGGTTGGTTATACGAAGGGAAGGTATTAGCACCCAACGTATCTATAGTACTCTATAGGCTTCTTTGTTATGTTTGTTTCATTCTATGTTATGGTGAGGTTCTTGTGAGATAGGTGGGACCTAGGGTGTTTGTTTGATTATGCTCGCAAAGATCATCGCGATCCTCTGCATACATATCCCTTAGAGGGAATCAGAGCATCTGTAGCTCGGGGTTTACGGGTGCTAAGGTTTGAATGGTTTGAGGGAGAAGTTTTGCTCGCCAAGGATACGACCTTGTGCCTACGTATTCTCAAAGGGATGTTGAGAAAGTCAGAGCAATCGTAGTTCCCACTTATGCTAGTGGAAGCAAAGGATAAGAGACAAATGTCATCTCAATGTTCGATGTATCTAATCTATATCATCACATACATCTGTTTGATTTTTGTTTGAAAATCTTTTCATTATAAGCCCTGGGCCATGCCACTTATGGCGCTTAGAATGATAAAGATGTTTTTTAAGCCAGCCTTGTGGCAAAAACTTTCAATGAAGTCAGCCTTGTGACAAAAAGTTTTGATTAATCAGCCAGCCTTGTGGCAAAAGTTTCAATGAAGTCAGCCTTGTGACAAAAACTTTGATTAATCAGCCAGTATGGTGGCAAAAAGGTTTGATTGATTAGCCAGCCTTGTGGCAAAAGAGAAATTTGATTTATTGATTGTTTGTGATGATATAGATGAGATACTCCTATCATAGAGATGATAAATGTCTAATCTCCTAGGGTATTTGATTTGGATATTGGGGATGCTTATAAGAAGCTCGTGGGTCCTTGTACGAAGCCCAAGAGGAGGCTCTCCGAGGGTCCTTGCATTGTAAGCCCAAGAGGAGGCTATGGGAGGGACAATCGAGGGTCCTTGCATTGTAAGTCCAAGAGGATGCAATGGGAGGGACAAGTCGTTTGTACGAAGCCCAAGAGGAGGCATGGTATAGTTGGTTTGAGCTCTTAGAGCGATTTCACCGGGAAACCATACTCTATGTCCTAACCTAAACTAGGGAGATTCTTTGCACGAAGCCTAATAGGAGGCTATGGGGAACCTAGTGTTGTACTAAGTTGAACAAGCATATATAACATGAACAAACACATGAACAAGTATGAACAAACATGGACAAACATGAACAAGTATGAACAATTACATATATATGTCAAGGTGTGTGTATACAATGGAGTTTATGAAGGAAATATACCTGTAAGGATGATCCATTTGTATACACGGGGCTCGGGACTTATACTCGGGGAGAGACCCACTTGAGTTTATTCAACAGCTATGTAAACAAGTATTTACAAAAGGGCTCGGGACTTATACCTACATGGAGGCCCATGGTATTTTTGGGAAGATTTAAAGAAAACCTTCATTTTTTGATTTGTTGTTCGAAGTTAAAAAAACAAATTGCACGAGATATATACAAAAAGGTGTATGTACAATGAAATACCTAATTTCATATAAGGAATGGGACTTATACCTATGTGGAGGCCCCTGTTTTATTTTATAAAACATGGTTGATTGTTTTGTTAAAAACGCGAGGTTTCGTTGTTTTGAAAACAGTTTGAAAGTTTTGTTTTGAAAAACGTTTTCTGTTTAAAGAAAAAATGTACAAAGAAAAAGGAAAGGGACTTATACTCTCTAATATTCGAGAGGCCCAGTGTTTTTGAAAATCAATTGATTAATCCAAAAAGATTTGATCAAGAGTTTTTTTTTGAAAAGAAAACCAAAAAGAAATGGTTTATTGTTTTGAAAAACGGCGATCGCTTGTTTTAAAACAGTTTTGAATTTGAAAGAAATCAATTTAATTAAGGTAAAAAACAAATTGTATGCTTAATTGAGACCTAAGTGATTAGGGTTTGATCACAAAAATAATTACAAGTGATTAAGTTTGAAAATCAAATGAAAAACAATATTTAAAGTATTAAAAACACTTAGAAACAATGTCATTTTAAACTTAATAAAAAATGTATTAAATAAATATTTTTTGTGATTTTTTTTGATATTCATAAAATATATATATTAAATGAGAAGTGTGCAAAAAATGAAGTAAAAATGATGAGTTTTGATTGGTTAAATAATTAGTTAAAGTTGTGAAGAATTTGAAGAAAAAAAGTGATAAAAAAATAGAGTTTGGTCCTGCCAGGGTTTGAACCCACGCCCTCAGTCTGACCAACCAAAACATGAACCAATTGCGCCACGCTTGTGGCTTGTTAATAACACGCGTTGAACTGATTATATTTTAAAACAAGGATTTGAATTTTCTGAATCAAAAATGGCGCCAAGAACACACCTTCAACTGATTTTTTGAAAATCTTTGAAACTGAACTGTTTTGATCAAGTAAAGGGTCTATTTCACTCGATTTTCCATGAGGAACATGATGGTGATCTTTAATTTCATTTATTTTTGTTCTAAGATGGTTAATTTTCGCATGAACATGAAGAACCCTAAAACTGAATTTCAACATGAAATCGTGTACGATTGATGAATTATGAAATTGATTGAGGGTTAATGATCAGTGATAGTGCAGAAACAAGATGGCAAAGCAATATTTCATTTATGATGCATGATTCATGGAGTTTGAAGTTCAAGTGTACTTACCTCAAAAACGGCCAAACTGAGAATTGAATTTTGATCTGGAGGTGTTACAGATGCTTTGTAACAATCTGGATAGCTTCAATGATGATTATGGAAGGTGTCTGGATGCTTGGAACAATTTGAATTCACCTGTGCTAAGCTATGGAACCCGATCTGCAGAGCCTTGGAGTGTGAATCGAATTTGAAGATTATGAGGTTACAGGTCATATGTGAGTGTTTGGATCATTCATATGAAGTATATGGAGGGTGTTAGAAGTGATAGTTTGGGCAGATATGGCTTGATGTGAGAATTGGCATGTTAAGGTTCACTTTATGCAAACATGGAGGTGAGATGATGATTCTGAGTTTTGGGATGATTTGGGGTGTGTGAGTGTATCAAACACATCACATATGATGTTTAGAAGTTGTTGGAATCATCACTTTGGCCAGAACTTCAAGGATTTGGAGGTTGGAATTTCTACCTCTTTGAAACTTAAGAAACTTGCATTCTAAGAAAGAAAGAGAAAACCTATAATTTGTGAGGTTTTGGTGTGATTTTGAATGAAGTTTGGACCTCTATTTATAGGCCAAGGATTCTGAACTCCAAGCTTTGCAAGTTGATCAAAGAATGGTGATTTGGCACTTGGAGATAAAATGGAATCTTTACATTTAATGCAAATGGTTAAAAGTGACTAAACCATGGTTAAATCTCCAAGCTTCTTATCCTCTTCCATTCTGATCTTCAAATCAGAAAATATCTCCCAATTATTGCATTGATGCATCATTACTTGCATTATAGGTCATGTAGTGTAAGAACTTTGTGAAAATGGCTTGAAATTTCATGCATAATGACCTCTAATGACAAAATTCAAAACCATGGCTACACTCCATATTTTTTCATGCTCTTGGACATTTTGGAAAGCTCATGTTATGTACTTCAAAACCCTAGTTGGAAGTTTCTTCAAGACCTTTAAGGAAATGGGTGAAAAAGATCCATGAACTTTGAGAAAAGTGAGATTTTAAGTGAAATTTTCAAAAGATACCAACTTTGAAGCTCCATATCTCTTAAATGGTTGATCTTTTGGAAAATCATCATATGTGACAAAGTTGTTTATTGGATCAAAATCTACAACTTTCATGTTGGAAGTTTTTTTCAGTTTGTAGGTGAAATTTTGAGAAATTCCCTTCCAAAGTTTGGAAAAAACCATTGAAAAACACTTAGAAAATTTTTTCAAGTATGAAAGTCAAACTTTTGACTTTTTGGTTCTTGATTGATTTTCTTGATTTTTCTTGATCAAATGACTTCATATATCATATATTGATGATTTGAAACTTCAAAAGTCATGGTTGACCAAAATTCCAAAAAGTCAATGGTGATCTTGTACAGTTGACTTTTTCAGACGGATCGCGTTTCTGGAGATTTCAAATGAACCAGGCTATCCTCACCAAATGAATGGTATTAGTGGATCACATTGGATTATTAGAGGACCTTGAGCCATTGTTTAAGTTGTGGCACCATGTTCTGATTAAAAAGTCAGTGGTTCAGGTGAATTAGGTCAAAAACCCTAATTGTCGATCTGATGAGATTGATGACTGTGGATCTTGAATTGAGATGTAATTTTCATTGGATATTGTCATAGAGATTATTTGAAGATGATTGAAACCTCTGAGTGACTTCCTGGGGATTTTTAGGGTTTCCCAAATGTGATCCCTGATTTCAGTCCCTAATAGTTCAAAACCCTAATCTGATGATTTGAAATTTCACTGTTGATCAGTCCCTGTGTAGGAGATGTCCTGAGCCAATGGATTAGGTCAAAATGATGTACTTGGGGTCTTGAGGTCATGTCCCAAGTCATTAGGTCAAATCCTGAGCAAAAGTCAGAAGTATGCTATCTTCAGTCAAAACCCTAATCTGGTTGATTCAAAGCCTTTGAGCTTGTTGAAATGGATTTTAGAGGACCAAATGTTGATTGTTGATGAAGATAATTCTTTTGAGATGAAGGGAGAACAAAACCCTAATTGATTGTTACTTGTTCTGATGAGTGATTTCTTGATTTAATCCTGCTGAGTCACAAGTAGCAAACACAAAGTATGCAATTTGTTAGAGATGCAAATGATGCATATGCAGATGATATGAGGTGGTATCTTAGGTCAAAAATTGGGGTATGACAGATGCCCCTATTTAAGTTTCTTCAACCTGAGACATGAAGATTGAAAATCTTCGTTTTGATAGGGTGGAAGAGACTTAAATATCAAAAGACGCAAATTTTGGACCTAAGATACCAAAATTGCGAATGATGCAAGGATATCTTTACCGAGGGAATATCAAGAACTGACTCCGCTAGGGAAAAGAGACCGGGAAGGATGCCTCAATCCGTTTTAGGAAGAGGATCCGTTTTTTTCCTTTTCGGGAAAGCAAGTGTATGCTTCACCGGAGAATGATAGCTTTGTAAGAAAAGCTTACCTATCGACATTATCGACTATCAGCATGGGGATAGACTTGTTTAATAATGCGAAGGTGAAGGGTATGAAACTAGATTACCGACTGTCAGCATGGTGATAGACTTGACGAGGTAAAAAGAGTTTCAAAGGTTCGGTTAATATTACCGACTATCAGCATGGTGATAGACATGTTTAATAATATAACCAGAACAAAAAGGTTATCGACTACCAGCCTCGTGATACTGGTTCTGAAGACATGATCAATTATCAGCCGAGTGATAAAATGATCCTGGAGACTTTGCTAGGGAAATTACTGGTTATTCAGCCTTGTGATTAGTAATAAGACCCTGATTGTCAAAT
This sequence comes from Vicia villosa, assembly GCF_029867415.1. Taxonomy (NCBI): domain Eukaryota; kingdom Viridiplantae; phylum Streptophyta; class Magnoliopsida; order Fabales; family Fabaceae; genus Vicia; species Vicia villosa. The sequence continues at coordinate 113,446,478 of NC_081181.1, read as the reverse complement.
GGTCTTCATGATTGATTTCCTTGAGAGGAAAAGTCTTTTGGAAGAGACATAAGCTGCTCGGATGATGAGGCTATTGCTTATGGTTCAACTTTTCTTGACTCTATTTGAGGAATCGGAATTTGAATATTTGGTAAAGATAGGGTTCTATCCATGAATGATTTGGAAAGAAACGGTCAAACAAGACTTTGTACCCATGAGGAATGAGCTCGAATGGGGATTTTCTCATTTGTTTCGAGAGGAGAAACTGAAGCAACCTTCTTCCACGAGGAATGATCTCAGTGGGGAACTGGAGAAAGAATATGTTCTTTTTGCTTATGGGTGACAACCTACTGGAGAGATGACACGCCCGTACCTGTTTCTCTTTTTTTTCTTTTTTCTCTCTTTTTTTCTTTTTTTGAGGATAGATATATCCTAAACAAATGATTTCGAAGCAAACATTGAAAAATGCAAGAATTCATAAATGATGCAAATATGTATGAATGATGAATGTCATGAATGTAGCATGCATACTGACGAAATTGACGGACAAAGAAGTGTATACTGGAGACGGACCAACGTCGCAATACAACCAGATACTTGGTAAATGTTCTTCAACACGGTGCAGCTAACACGGGTGATGAATGGTGTTGCATGCTTTCAACTTCTTTGGGGAAGATAGGCATCTTTTTCTTATTGAGATGGAAGAACCTCTTCATTGGAGATGAAAGATCTTCCTCACTGGAGATAGAAAATCTTCGTCACTGGGGATAAAAGACCTTCTTCACTGGGGATAGAAGAACTTTTCCTATCATAATCTTTGATTCATCCTATGGAGATAGCTGCTGACGTTCCTTCTGTTGTTCACACCTCAAAGGAAAGTTTCGCTTTTATTTTGAAAATAAAGGAAAAGTAAATTCATTTAAAACTTATTTTTTTTCTTTTTCTTTCAAAAGTGAATAACACAATTAAAGCGTCATTTTGCAAGCTAGAAGAAATCAAGAATTGCAAACAAATGGGCACAAGGCTCAAATTTATTTAATAGGATGGTAATCAGCTAAAGGCGTGATTCCATAGAGTATTTACAAAAGTTGGAAATGGTAATTATGCGGAAAAGGCTACATTGAAAGCAATAAACACTATTCTCCCTAACAACTTTGAGTTCCAACTGTGCTTGTTGCTTCAGATTGGCGATGATTTGATTGAAGATCCTTTGATGAAAAGACTCTTCAGGTGACGAAGTATGGACTGATGCAGTTACTTTGTCATAAATCCTTAATTTTTGCCTAGATTGCCCTTTCAGGTTTTCAATCTACCAGGATGAATTTTTTCTATTTATTGTTTCTAATTTTTGCCTGGACCGCCCTTTCGGGTTTTCAGTCCACCGAGACGCTCATTTTTGCCTAAGTCGCCCTTTGCGGATTTTCAACTTACCGAGCTGTTCTTTTGTATTTTTTAGACAAAGTATTTCTTGACTGCATCAGCATTCACAGGATGTGGGAGTTCATCACCATCCATGGTTGCAAGAGTCATGGCGCCGCCAGAAAATGTTCTTTTGACAACATACGGGCCTTCGTAATTAGGAGACCATTTGCCCCTAGAATCTGGTTGAAAAGACAAGATCTTTTTAAGCACGAGGTCACCTTCTCGAAATTCATGAGGTCGAACCTTTTTGTTGAAGGCTTGTTTCATCCTTGCTTGGTATAACTGTCCATGGCATAGAGCAGTCATACGTTTTTCTTCGATTAAGTTCAACTGATCGTATCTGCTTTGACACCATTCAGCCTCTGACTGTAGGCATATCGTTCCAATGATTGACTTTGAACATGGAAGATAGAGTAGCCAAGGCGTCTGCCATTCGATTCTGATCTTGAGGTATATGATGCAATTCAACCTTGTTGAAGAAAGTCAACAGACGTCTTGCATAATCTCTGTAAGGAATCAAACCAGGGTGGTAAGTTTCCCACTTGTCTTTGATTTGGTTGATCACGAGGGCTGAATCTCCATATATGTCGAGGATCTTGATCCTTAAGTCAATGGCTTCTTCGAGACCCATGATACAAGCTTCATATTCTGCGATGTTGTTGGTACAATCAAATAGCAGTCTGGCGGAGAATGGGATATGAGTACCCTTGGGAGTGATGATGATTGCCCAAATTCCATTGCCAAAAGCGTTTACTGCTCCATCAAAAATTAGGCCCCATCTTGATCCAGGATCAGGACCTTCTTCAGGTAATGGTTCGTCACAATCTTTCATCTTCAAGTACATGACATCTTCGTCAGGAAAGTCAAACTTGAGAGATTGATATTTATTAATTGGTTGATGCGCCAAATGATCGGCGAGAATGCTTCCTTTGACCGCTTTTTGAGCACGGTACTCGATGTCATACTCGGATAACAGCATTTGCCATCGGGCAATCCTTCCTGTTAAGGCAGGTTTTTCAAAGACGTACTTGATCGGATCCATTTTGGAGATTAACCAAGTAGTATTGTTGATCATGTATTGGCGGAGACGTTTTGAAGCCCAAGCCAAAGCACAACATGTTTTTTCGAGCATGGAATAACGAGACTCACAATCTGTGAATTTCTTACTCAGGTAATAGATGGCATGCTCCTTCTTACCGGTTTCATCTTGTTGTCCAAGCATACAACCCATGGATTCTTCCAACACGGTAAGGTACATGATTAATGGTCTTCCTTCAACTGGAGGAATCAATATCGGTGGTTCTAACAGGTATTCCTTGATACTGTCAAACGCTTTCTGGCAATCTTCAGTCCATACAACCCCTTGATCTTTGCGGAGAAGCTTGAAAATTGGCCCACAAGTAGCAGTCATTTGAGAGATAAACCTGGAGATATAGTTCAATCATCCGAGAAATCCTCTTACTTGCTTTTCAGTTTTTGGTGCAGGCATCTCTTGAATAGCTCTGACTTTGTCGGGATCTACTTCGATACCTCTTTGGCTGACAATGAAACCCAAGAGTTTTCCAGATCTAACCCCAAAAGTACATTTGTTAGGATTCAAGCGAAGCTGATATTTCCTTAGTCGTTGAAACAACTTCAAAAGGTATTCAATATGTTCTTCTTCTGTGCTGGACTTGGCTATCATGTCGTCCACATAAACTTCAATTTCTTTATGCATCATGTCATGAAAGAGAGTAGTCATCGCCCTTTGGTAAGTTGCGCCTGCATTCTTTAATCCAAATGGCATCACTTTGTAGCAAAATGTACCCCATGGGGTGACGAAAGATGTCTTCTCCATGTCTTCAGGAGCCATCTTGATCTGATTATAACCGGAGAACCCGTCCATGAAGGAAAAGACGTTGAATTTAGCGGTGTTATCAACCAGCATGTCGATATGTGGTAATGGAAAGTCATCTTTCTGACTGGCCTTGTTCAAATCACGGTAGTCAACACACATTCTGACTTTTCCATCTTTCTTTGGAACTGGCACTATGTTGGCCAACCATTGAGGATACTCGTAGGTGACAAGAAAACCTGCGTCGAGCTGTTTTTGAACTTCCACTTTGATCTTGTTAGCCATATCAGGGTGAGTCCTTCGCAATTTCTGCTTAACTGGCGGACATTCTGGCTTCAATGGTAAGTAATGCTGCACAATATTGGTATCCAACCCAGGCATGTCTTGGTAGGACCAGGCAAACACGTCAACATATTCTTTGAGAAGGTCTGTCAACTTACTCTTGATATCAGCATCAAGCAGCGATCTAATGGTCACTTCTTTTTTGTCTTCTTCAGAACCCAAGTTGATCTTTTCTAAAGGCTCTTTGTGAGGCAGAATGGCTCTTTCCTCGTGCTTAAGTAATCGAGAGATCTCGTCCGGGATCTCCTCTTCTCCCTCTTCTTCGGCTTCGAACACAGGAAACTCAAAGTTGGGAGAGGGCATAGGGTTATTGCATTCAATGGGTTTATTAATAGTTAATCTGCGGGAAAATACTCTTTTTCGTCCCTTAACTTTGACTCGGGGTCTATTATGGTCCCTTAACTTTTAAAAAGTTCAAATCAATCCCTTAAGTCTTAAAAACGGAGCACGTTAGTCCTTTCCGTTAGATCTGTTAGTCAAAGTCAAAATCAGGATCCAGGTGGCATATATGTGATGCTGACATGGATAAAATATTATGTTTATTTCAAAATAACAAACAAAAATTACTTCAACCCAGAAAATTAAATGTTCATTGAAGAATGAAATTGTTGTTGTTTCAAGGTTCATGTGATGCTGATATTGAGTTTTCTCTATGTCGTCATGAAGAATGAAATTGCTGCTGATGGTGCTGATTTTGTTGCTGCAAAGAAGAAAGCTGATGCTGCCGTTCACAACATTTCGCGACGGGAACCCAAGTAACTTTAACATGAGTTTGACATTGAAACCCTCTGCTCTTACAACAATCTTGACAGTTCATTCCACCGCCGCTTAAACCACCATGGGAAGACCTTATCACTGCTAATCCAAAATTTAATTGTTAAAACTGAAACACTCACGTATCACACTTTTATGACCGCAAATCGTAACCACTATCCCCTTTCCATCACCGTCCAAACTTCAACATCACCACAACCTTCTTGCAGCTTCTCAAACACCGGTGTTATTCGGTATTTTGTTCACTATTACGTTTCGTTTTCGGTTCCATTTTTATTTTCGTTTGATCTTAAGCTTGGTGTGTGTATTAGTTGCAACCAGATCTAGCATTTGAGAAAGAAAAAGAACAAATTGGAAAAGAAAAAGTTATGAACAAATTGGAAAGAAAAAGCTGTGAACAAATTGGGAATCCTTTGTGTGTTTATTGTTGGTTTCAATTGTTGTTGTTGATTTCAGTTTTCGTTGATGTAGAAGTTGATGAACAAATTGGAAACCCTTTGTGTGTGAACAAATTGGAAACCCTTGGTGTGTTTTTTGGATTTTTCTGGTGTTAATGAATGTGAGTTTTGGGATTTTTTAGGGTTTGGAAATTTTGGGTTTTTTGGATTTAAAAAAATAGGAAAAAAAAGAGGTAAGCCATGTCATCTGCCACGTCTGCAGAACTAACGTCTGTTTGTAGTAAATAGACGGAAAGGACTTACGTGCTCCGTTTTTAAGACTTAAGGGATTGATTTGAACTTTTTAAAAGTTAAGGGACCATAATGGACCCCGATTCAAAGTTAAGGGACAAAAAAGGGTATTTTCCCTTAATCTGCACATATGATTTATGCTTATTTCAGAAAAAAGGGTGAATGCAATAGTGTATGCAGATCATTGAAAAAGTTTTTTTTTTGGTTTTTTAGGATTACCATTTCCAGAAAAAAGCAAAAAATAAAACACATAGTGTAGGGAATTCAAAATGACACTTTATTTATGATTCATTTTTGAAACAAAGCCCTAAACACAAACTCATTTGTCTTGGGCAGGACAAAGAGGGAAACTTTTAAAACAAAGCCCTATACACAAAGTTATTTGGGCGGAACATTTAAAAGCAAAGCCCTATAAAACATCTCTCTGCTTTGGGCCAGGCAGGAGGTCAAAATAAAAGCGAGGTGATTACTTTGAGCGGCGAACAACATTCGGAACGTCAACAGCTTTCCAGTAGCAACGAACTCCTCTGTGTATTATGTATTCAGGAAAATTCTCCTCAGAATTATCTTCAGTATTGACATTGACCGCTGGTCGAGTAGGATTTGAAGGTCCTGGTTTGTCAACCTTGTTCTTTGTAGAGTTGAAACGGTCTTCTTCTACTTCTTAAAGAGCATATGATGAGTCACAATCTTCAGAATTTTTAGGATGTATTTCCCAATCCTTAGGATGAAGAGACTCATTGTCAGAGACACTTTCCGAGTCAACTGCGGGGCCATCTTCCCCTTCATCTTCAAAAATGGCATTTATGTGATAATAACCATCTTCAGGATTATAAATCTTGGTAGATGCGTTGAAGCTGAAATCTTCAGTAATTTCAGGCTGCTGAGAAAATTGACAGGGCTGATAAGCCTCTTCTGGTTGACTGTTATATTCAAAGGAATCTCCCCATCCAGTTGGTTGGATGTCTTCAATCGCAATCTTTGAACTTTCAGGTGCAGTATATTTCACCATATAATCAAATTTTCCACTTGGTTGCCCCAAGGTGTCCCAGATCTCTGCAGGAATAGGCGGAATTTCTTTAGCACTTGTTTTCTCTGAAGGAGGATATGGTTCTTCTTGAGATATGTATCCCGAGTCATTGAGATAACATTTCCATTCTTCTTCAGTATCGGAGAGACCTTCTTCGATGCATTCTTCAATAAGGACATTAACCTCTTGAGGAATTGGGTTAAGGAACCTTCCACTATGGAACGTTTCTTTAATCGGACGAAGGGTTTCATCCTTCTTGGTGCAGTTTGAGAACGTTGGTGAACATCCGAGTCCTGCTCTAGTTTCATTCTTGGTCGGGATCACAACCTGCCCCTGTCGCGGGGAAAAATCGTTATCTTTTTTTGGGATGAGACACCTGATGCCTTCTTTGGGCTCGAGTGCTCAAAAAATGATTTTTCTTTTGTACGGACCAAACTTTTTATTATTTCCAAAGGAGGAAAAGGAAAAAAGTTGCAATAACCTTAAAAGTAGGGGAGAGATCTTGGGTAAGAGGGTTGGTTATACGAAGGGAAGGTATTAGCACCCAACGTATCTATAGTACTCTATAGGTTTCTTTGTTTTGTTTTTCATTCCATGTTATTGAGAGGTTCTTGTGAAATAGGTGGGACCTAAGGTGTTTGTTTGATTATGCTCGCAAAGATCATCGCGATCCTCTGCATACATATCCCCTAGAGGGAATCAGAGCATCTGTAGCTCGGGGTCTACGGGTGCTAAGGTTTGAATGGTTTTTTTGTTTTATTTTTGCTCGCCAAGGATCGACCTTGTGCCTACGTATTCTCAAAGGGATGTTGAGAAAGTCAGAGCAATCGTAGTTCCCACTTATGCTAGTGGAAGCAAAGGGTAAGAGACAAATGTCATCTAAATGTTCGATGTATCTAATCTATATCATCACATACGTCTGTTTGATTTTGTTTGAAAATCTTTTCATTATAAGCCCGGGGCCATGCCACTTAGGGTGCTTAGAATGATAAAGATGTTTTTGTTGTTTAACCAGCCTTGTGGCAAAAAACTTTTAATGAAGTCAGCTTTGTGACAAAAAGTTTTGATTAATCAGCCAGCCTCGTGGCAAAAGTTTCAATGAAGTCAGCCTTGTGACAAAAACTTTGATTAATCAGCCAGTATGGTGGCAAAACTGTTTGATTGATTAGCCAGCCTTGTGGCAAAAAAGTTTGATTGATTAGCCAGCCTTGTGGCAAAAAGTTTGATTGATTGATTGTTTGTGATGATATAGAAGAGATACTCCTATCATAGAGATGATAAATGTCTAATCTCCTAGGGTATTTGTTTTGGATATTGGGGATGCTTATAAGAAGCCCGTGGGTCCTTGTACGAAGCCCAAGAGGAGGCTATCCGAGGGTCCTTGCATTGTAAGCCCAAGAGGAGGCTATGGGAGGGACAATCCAGGGTCCTTGCATTGTAAGCCCAAGAGGAGGCTATGGGAGGGTCACTCGTTTGTACAAAGCCCAAGGGGAGGCATGGTATAGTTGGTCTGAGCTCTTAGAGCGATTTCACCGGGAAACCATACTCTATGTCCTAACCTAAACTAGTGGAGATTCTTTGCACGAAGCCCAATAGGAGGCTATGGGGAACCTAGTGTTGTACTAAGTTGAACAAGCACACATATCACACATATGAACAAGCATGAACAAGTATGAACAAACATGAACAGGTATGAACAAATATATATATGACAAAGTGTGTGTATATAATGGAGTTTATGAAGGAAATATACCTGTAAGCATGATCCATTTGTATACACGGGGGCTCGGGACTCATATTCGGGGAGAGACCCACTTGAGTTTATTCAAAGCTATGTAAACAGGTATCTACAAAGGGCTTGGGACTTATACCTACATGGAGGCCCATGGTATATTTGGGAAGATTTAAAGAAAACCTTCATTTTTTGGTTTGTTATTCAAAGTTCAAAATCAAATTGATCGAAATATGTACAAAAGTGTGTGTACAATGAAATACCTAATTTCATGTACAGGAATGGGTATGTACAAAAGGGCTTGGGACTTATACCTACGTGGAGGCCCGTGTTTTATTTACAAAACATGGTTGATTGTTTTATTTACAGACACGAGGTTTCGCTTTTGTTTGAAAGTTGTTTTGAAAGAGTTTCTTCTGTTTGAAGAAAAACTGTACAAAAAGAAAAGAAATGGGACTTACACTCTCTAATATTCGAGAGGCCCCTGTTTTATTTTCATAAAACAGGGTGGATGGCTTTGAAAAAAAAAAGATGTGAGATTTATTGTTTTGAAAAACAGTTTGAAAAGTATTGTTTTGAAAAAGTTTTCTGTACAAAGAAAAACTGTAAAAGGAAAAAAAAAAAGAGTGGGTCTTATACTCTCTAATATTCGAGAGGCCCCACATCGTTTTGAAAATCAATTGATCAATTAAAAAGATTTAATCAAAAGTTTCAAAAAGAAATGGTTTATCGTTTTGAAAAGAATCGCGATCGCTCGCTTTTAAACGATTTGAATTTGACAAAAGTCAACTTAATTAAGTTTAAAACAAGTTTTAATGTTTAATTAAGATCTAAGTGATTAGGGTTTGATCAAAAAAGTATTTACAAGTGATTAGGTTTGAAAATTAAATGAAAAACAAATATTTAAAGTATTAAAAAACACTTAAAATGCATCATTTTAAACCTAATTAAAAACACATTAAATAAATCTTTTTTTGTGATTTTTTTTTGATATTGTCAAAATATGTATATTAAATAAGAGGTGTGTAAAAAATGAAGAGAAAATAAATTAATTTGATTGGTTAAATTAAATGTTGAAGTTGTGAAGAAAATGAAAGAAAATAGGTGCTAAAAAATTGGTTTTGTCTCCACAAGGGTTTGAACCCACGCACCCACGCTTGCAGACCAAAACATGGACCAGCTGAGCCACGCTTGTGGCTTGTTAAACATACGCGTTCATTTAATTATATTTTGAAATTGCTATTTGAAATTTCTGAACCAAAAAAACGCGCCAAGAACACAATCCCAACTAAAATTTGAAAATCTCTAAAACTGTGTTGTTTTGATCAAGTGAATAGCCTATTTTGCTCGATTTTTCATCAGGAACATGATGGTACCATTTAATTTCATTTATTTTCACTCTAAGATCATTAATTTTCTGATGAACACGAAGAACCCTAATTCTATGATTCAATCTGAAATCGTGTATGTGCAAGTTATGATGCAATTGATTGAGGGTTAATGATCCATATGTATGCAGAAACATGATGGCAAAGCAATATTTCATTTATGATGCGTGCAAATATGAGTTTGAAGTTCAAGTGACTTACCTTCAAAAACGGCCAAACTGGGAATCGAATTCTGCAGTAGAGGTGTTACAGAAGTTGTTTGATGATCTGGATAGCTTCAATGGACCATATGGAAGGTGTCTGGATGCTTGGAGTGGATTGAAAACATCTGGATCAGTTGGTGGAACCCGATCTGCAGTAGGAGCAAGTGAGAATCGAGCTTGATGATTCTGATGTTTCAGGTTGATGATGAGTGTTTGGATAGTTCATATGAAGTATATGGATGATGTTTGAAGTGTTAGTTTGGACAGAAATGACCTGGAATTGATTTTGGCATGATAAGGCTTAGGTTATGCATATTTGGAGGTGAGATGATGATTCTGAGTTTTAGGTGTTTTTGGGGTGTATGGATGGATCAAACACATCCCATATGATGTTTGTGAGTTGTGGGAAGCATCATTTGGCTCAGAACTTGCAAGGTTTAGAGGTTGAGTTTTCTACCTCTTTGAAAACCATGAAACTTGCATTCTAAGAAAGGAAGAGAAAACCTATGTTTATGAGGTTTTGGTGTGATTTTGAAGATGATTTGAACCTCTATTTATAGGCCAAGGATTCTGAATGAAGAGCTTTGCAACTTGCTTCAAGAAGTGATGATTTGGCTTAAGAGATAAAATGGAATCTTTCACATTAAATGCAAATGGTTAAAGTAACTAAACCATGATTATTTTGGCCAAGCTTCTTATCTATTTCCCATCTGTCTCAAATTAGAAAAAATATCTCCAATTATTGCCTCTATGCATCATTACTTGGTCCATTTGGCAATTTGGTTCATAACTTTGGCAAAATGACTTGAAATTTCAAGTGAAAAGTTCACTAATGGCAAAATTCAAAACCATAGCTACACTCCATATTTTTTCATGCTCTTGGACATTTTGGAAAGCTCATATTACACACTTCAAAACCCTAGTTGAAAGTTTCTTCAAGATCTTTAAGGAAGTGGGTGAAAAAGGTCCATGAACTTTGAAGAAAATGAGATTTTAAGTGAAATTTTCAAAAAGTACCAACTTTGAAGCACCATATCTCTTAAATGGTTGATCTTATGGAAAAAATTTATATGTGTCAAAGTTGTTCATTGGATCAAAATCTACAACTTTCATGTTGGAAGTTTTTTTCAGTTTGTAGGTGAAATTTTGAGAAATTCCCTTCCAAAGTTTGGAAAAAACCATGAAAAACACTTAGAAAAATTTTCTAAGTATGAAAAGTCAAACTTTTGACTTTTGATTCTTGATTGATTTTCTTGATTTTCCTTGATCAAATGACTTCTCATATCATATATTGATGATTCAAAACTTCAAAAGTCATGGTTGACCAAAATTCCCCAAAAGTCAATGGTGATCTTGTACAGTTGACTTTTTCAGACGAATCGCGTTTCTGGAGATTTCAAATGAAACAGGCTATCCTCATCAAATGAATGGTATGAATGGATTACATTGAAGCATTAGAGGATATTGAGCCATGGTTTGAGTTGTGGCACCATGTCCTGATTAAAAAGTCAGTTGTTCAGTGAATTAGGTCAAAAACCCTAATTGTCGACCTGATGAAATTGATGCCTGTGGATCTTGAATTGAGATACAATTTCCATTGTATATTGTCATAGGGATTATTTGAAGATGATTGAAGCCTTTGATTGACTTCCTGGGGATTTTTAGGGTTTCCCAAATGTGATCCCTGATTTCAGTCCCTGATAGTTCAAAAACCCTGATCTGAGGATTTGTCTGATCAATCTTTGTATAGGAGATGTTCTGAGCCAATGGATTAGGTCAAAATGATTCACTTGGGGTTTTGAGGTCATGTCCCAAGTCATTAGGTCAAATTCTGAGCAAAAGTCAGGAGTATGCTGTCTTCAGTCAAAACCCTAATACAGTCGATTCAAAGCTGTTGAGTTTGTTGAAGTGAATCTCTGAGGACCAAATGTTGGTTGTTGATGAAGATAATTCATTTGAGATGAAGGGAGAACAAAACCCTAATTGATTGTTACTTGTACTGATGAGTGATTTCCTGATTAAATCCTGCTGAGTCACAAGTAACAAACACAAGCTATGCAATTTGTTAGAGATGCAAATGATGCATATGCTATGATATGAGGTGGTATCTTAGGTCAAAAATTGGGGTATGACAGATGCCCCTATTTAAGTTTCTTCAACCTGAGATATGAAGATTGAAAATCTTTATTTTGATAAGGTGGAAGAGACTTAAATATCAGAAGACGCAAATTTTGGACCTAAGATACCAAAATTGCGAATGATGCAAGGATATCTTTACCGAGGGATATCAAGGACTGACTCCGCTGGGGAAAAGAGATTGGGAAGGATGTCTCAATCCATTTTAGGAAGAGAATCCGTTTTTGTTTTTCGGGAAAGCAAGTGTATGCTTCACCGGGGAATGATAGCTTTGTAAAAACTTACCAATCGACATTATCGACTATCAACACAGGGATAGACTTGTTTAATAATGCGAAGGTGAAAGGTATGAAACTGTGTTACCGACTATCAGCATGGTGATAGACTTGACAAGGTAAAAAGAGTTTCAAAGGTTCGGTTAATATTACCGACTATCAGCATTGTGATAGACATGTTGAATAATATAACCAGAACAAAAGGTTACCGACTACCAGCTTTGTGATAGTGGTTCTGAAGACATGATCGATTATCAGCCAAGTGATAAAATGATCCTGGAGACTTTGCTAGGGAAATTACTGGTTATTCAGCCTTGTGAATGGTAATAAGACCCTGATTGTCAAATGGTCTTCATGATTGATTTCCTTGAGAGGAAAAGGCTTTTGAAAGAGACATAAGCTGCTCAGATGATGAGGCTATTGCTTATTGTCTGTTTTTCACGACTCTGTTTGAGGAATCGGAACTTGAATCTTTGGTAAAGACAGGGTTCTAACCAAGAATGAATTGGAAAGAAATAGTCAAACAAGACTTTATACCCAATGAGGAATGAACTCGAATGGGTGTTTTCTCCTTTGTTTTAAGAGGAGAAACTAAAGCAACCTTCTTCCACGAGGAATGATCTCAGTGGGGAACTGGAGAAAGAAGATGTTCTTTCTGCTTATGGGTGACGACCTACTTGGAGAGATGACACGCCCATATTTGTTTCTTTTCTTTTTTCTCTTCTTCTTTTTTTTTTTTTGAGGATAGATATATCCTAAACGAGGGATCATTGGGAAATGCAAGAATGCATAAATGATGCAAATATGTACGAATGATGAATGTCATGAATGTAGCATGCATGCTGACGATACTGACAGACAAAGAAGTATATACTGGAGAGGGACCGACGTCGCAATACAACCAGATATTTGGCAAATGTTCTTCAACACGGTGTAGAAAACACGGGTGATGAATGGTGCTGCGTGCTTTAAGCTTCTCTAGAGAAGATTGGCATCTTTACTGGGATGGAAGAGCTTCTTCACTGGAGATTGGAATCTTCGTCACTAGGGATAAAAGACCTTCTTCACTGGGGATAAGAGAACTTCTTTGCCTCGAGGGATAATTGCTTCAAGAATTCTTTTCTGGGACAAGAATACCGTTGTCTCAACAAATTTTCAGGGAGAACCCTTTTGCTCATCCTATGGAGACGACTGCTGATGTTCCTCCCGTTGTTCACAACTCAAAGGAAAGTTTCGCTTTTATTTTGAAAAAGAAAAGTGAAGTAAATTTATTTAAAACTTATTTTTTCTTTTTTTTTTCAAAAGTGAATAACATAATTAAAGCATCATTTTGCAAGCTGAAAGAAATTAAAGATTGCAAACAAATGGGCACAAGGCTCAAATTTATTTAATAGGATGGAAATCAGCTAAAGGCGTGATTCCATGGAGTATTTACAAAAGTTGGAAATGGTAATTATGCGGAAAAGGCTACATTGAAAGCAATAACCACTATTCCCTTAACAACTTTGAGTTCCAACTGTGCTTGTCGCTTCAGATTGGCGATGATTTGATCGAAGATCCTTTGATGAAAAGACGATTCCGGTGACGAAGTAAGGACTAATGCAGTTACTTTGTCATAAATCCCTAACTTTTGCCTAGATTGCCCTTTCAGGTTTTCAATCTACCAGGATGAATTTTTTTCTGTTTATTGTCTCTAATTTTTGCCTGGACCGCCCTTTCGGGTTTTCAGTCCACCGAGACGCTCATTTTTGCCTAAGTCGCCCTTTGCGGGTTTTCAACTTACCGAGCTGTTCTTTTGTTCTTTTTAGACAAAGTATTTCTTGACTGCATCAGCATTCACAGGATGTGGGAGTTCATCACCATCCATGGTTGCAAGAGTCATGGCGCCGCCAGAAAAGGTTCTTTTGACAACATATGGACCTTCGTAATTAGGAGACCATTTGCCCCTAGAATCTGGTTGAAAAGACAAGATCTTTTTAAGCACGAGGTCGCCTTCTCGAAATTCACGAGGTCGAACCTTTTTGTTGAAGGCTTGTTTCATCCTTGCTTGGTATAACTGTCCATGGCATAGAGCAGTCATACGTTTTTCTTCGATTAAGTTCAACTGATCGTATCTGCTTTGACACCATTCAGCCTCTGATAACTTAGTCTCCATGAGGACTCTCATTGATGGGATTTCAACTTCTACGGGGAGCACAGCTTCCATGTCGTATACTAGAGAAAAGGGAGTTGCCCCTGTTGAAGTACGCACTGAAGTACGGTACCCATGTAAAGCAAATGGCAGCATTTCATGCCAGTCTTTGTAAGTGACGACCATTTTCTGGACGATCTTCTTAATGTTCTTGTTGGCGGCTTCCACGGCGCCGTTCATTTTTGGTCTGTAAGGAGAAGAGTTATGATGCTCAATCTTGAATTCCTCACACAGTTCTTTCATCATTTTGTTGTTCAAGTTTGAACCATTGTCAGTAATGATCTTGCTGGGAATACCATATCGGCAAATGATGTTATTCTTAATAAACCTCACAACCACTTGTCTTGTAACATTGGCATAAGATGCTGCTTCGACCCATTTGGTGAAGTAATCAATTGCTACCAAGATGAAACGATGACCGTTTGAAGCTTTTGGTTCGATCATCCCAATCATGTCAATACCCCACATGGAAAAAGGCCATGGAGATGAGAGAACGTTGAGTAGAGTCGGTGGCACATGGATCTTATCTGCGTAGATCTGACACTTGTGACATCTCTTCACGTGTTTGTAACAGTCTGATTCCATTGTCAACCAATAGTATCCTGCTCTTAAGATCTTTCTGGACATTGCATGCCCATTTGAATGAGTTCCAAAGGACCCTTCATGCACTTCATGCATTAACATGTCCGCTTCGTGTCTGTCCACGCATCTGAGCAAAACCATGTCGAAGTTTCTTTTGTATAGCACATCTCCATTCAGGAAGAAACTGCCAGAAAGTCTCCTTAGAGTTTTCTTATCTTTGTTTGATGCCCCAAGTGGGTACTCTTGAGTTTGAAGGAAGCGTTTGATGTCGTGGAACCACGGTTTATCATCGATGACTGCTTCGGTTGCAAATACATAGGCGGGCCTTTCAAGGCGCGTAATTCTGACTGTAGGCATATCGTTCCAATGATTGACTTTGAACATGGAAGATAAAGTAGCCAAGGCGTCTGCCATTCGATTCTGATCTCGAGGTATATGATGCAGTCCAACCTTGTTGAAGAAAGTCAACAGACGTCTTGCATAATCTCTGTAAGGAATCAAGCCAGGGTGGTAAGTTTCCCACTTGTCTTTGATTTGGTTGATCACGAGGGCTGAATCTCCATATATGTCGAGGATCTTGATCCTTAAGTCAATGGCTTCTTCGAGACCCATGATACAAGCTTCATATTCTGCGATGTTGTTGGTGCAATCAAATAGCAATCTGGCGGAGAATGGGATATGAGTACCCTTGGGAGTGATGATGATTGCCCCAATTCCATTGCCAAAAGCGTTTACTGCTCCATCAAAAATTAGAGCCCATCTTGATCCGGGTTCAGGACCTTCTTCAGGTAATGGTTCGTCACAATCTTTCATCTTCAAGTACAAGACATCTTCATCAGGAAAGTCCAACTTGAGAGATTGATATTCATTAATTGGTTGATGCGCCAAATGATCGGCGAGAATGCTTCCTTTGACCGCTTTTTGAGCACGGTACTCAATGTCATACTCAGATAACAGCATTTGCCATCGGGCAATCCTTCCTGTTAAGGCAGGCTTTTCAAAGACATACTTGATCGGATCCATTTTGGAAATTAACCAAGTAGTATTGTTGATCATGTATTGGCGGAGACGTTTTGAAGCCCAAGCCAAAGCACAACATGTTTTTTCGAGCATGGAGTAACGAGACTCACAGTCTGTGAATTTCTTACTCAAGTAATAGATGGCATGCTCCTTCTTACCAGTTTCATCTTGTTGCCCAAGCATACAACCCATGGATTCTTCCAACACGGTAAGGTACATGATTAGTGGTCTTCCTTCAACCGGAGGAATCAATATTGGTGGTTCTAACAGGTACTCTTTGATACTGTCAAACGCTTTCTGGCAATCTTCAGTCCATACAACCCCTTGATCTTTGCGGAGAAGCTTGAAAATTGGCCCACAAGTAGCAGTCATTTGAGAGATAAATCTGGAGATATAGTTCAATCGTCCGAGAAATCCTCTTACTTGCTTTTCAGTTTTTGGTGCAGGTGTAACAGCCCAAATTTTATTATTTGGCTAATTAAATTAAATAAGGAATTATTTACTTAATTTGGGCGAAGTTTAATAATTAATTGGATAGTCGGTGTTATTGAGAAACATGTTCGGATTATTAAGTGAAGTTGGAATTTATTCGGTTAATCGAAGAATTAATAAAGTGGAGTATGTAGAGAAATAATATTAGAAATAATATTATTATTGGATTTTATTTATTTGAGATAAAGTCGGATTTAATTGGATTAATCGGAAAATAATATTAAGGGTAATAATATTATTTGTTGGAGCATAATTATTTATTTGACTACTCTATTTATTAATTGGGCCTAAGTAGTAGAAATAAAATATAAAATTAATTTGTGGGTTAAGCCCATTAAAAATAGAGATAGTAAGGAAAATAGGGTTTTAGAGGTTATAACTCATTTAGGGGAAAAAGAAGAAAAAAGGAGGCTAGAGGAGAAAGAGGAGAAGAGAAGAGGATTTGGGGAGAAACTAGAAGATTGAAGGAGATTGATTCAAGGTAAGGGGGAGAATCCCTAATCATTGTGGGCTAGTATAATGGGGTAATTGGTAGTTTAACATACTTATAATTGTTCATAGTTGAATCTTATAAAATGGGTGTTTTAATTTCTGTTCATAGATGAATCATTGTGCGCTGGAATGAGCCTGTTTCCTTTCACTTGTTTTAATCTATTACTAGTAATTACTTGGCTGTTTGTTTTGAATCAATCCCAACATAAATCATCATTACCATTATATGCTGAAAACGCCATGTTGTAGCTACATTGACTAAGCATAAACCGTGAAGTTTTTTATAGGATGATAGAACCGTATTGTAGCTCTGTTCTTTGACCAATTTCTAAATGAACCAACATCCTTTATTATAAGAAAGTGCCACTTAATGCTATTGATGTGTCAGTTGAAGAAAAAGTGAACACCACTGCCAATGAATGAATATGCCACCATGATGTACCAATGGTAAATGAAAGTGTGGAGTATCATTCATCTTAGTAAAAGAGCTACAGCATATAGTGATTCATTTAAAAGAGAAGTGTGCATACATCACACACTGATGAAAACGTAATGAAATATATATAATATATAATAAATGTAAGATAATATTATGCTTAATTACTAGGATGTATAATGGATATATTTCATAGATTAATTAGTAAATAATCATAGTTGGTGAAATTGATTGCTATATTAAAATAGTAGACCCCTAATAGAAATGACACATGAATATGTTTCTATTATTGTTCTAAGGTAGAATCTTTTATGAATAATTAAGTAGCATAAATCCTAATGGCTTATTGGTTTAATATGAAAGTGAATAAACCATATGAAATTGACAAATTTGTGAGTTAGCATATGATAGTGTTAATTAATAGTGTTCATTGAAATGGTGGATTGGAATTGTGTGTTGACTATTATATGTGAATAATGCTTATGTGATGAGAATGTTGTGTACAATATTGTGGATAATTCATTGAGTGAATTATTGTGATATGCAAAATATTAAGATGGTAGAGATGATCTTAATCGCATATGTTTGATTAACATTGTACATACATTCATATCATGGATGCCTTGAAACAAAGGTGGTTTGCTTTGAAACATAAGCGAGGCTTAGATTCTAGAGTGAATCGGAAGCGGTAAACTATATGTTTACACTTTGGTGGGCTTTGGTCTTGTCCGGATCGGAAGCGTGGCTTGGATTCTAGATATTGAATCGGAAAGCGGTGAAACTTTGGGTTCACAATTCGGTACCACATGCATAGTGTCACATATCTTGCATTGAGTCACATTAAAATTATGCGATAATTGAGTATGTGAAGTTGATGTAGTTGTGATATGTGTATGAGTTTGTTAATTGCAAACGAGTGAAGTTGAATACTTATTTGATTAGATGTGTGAATATGTGAGAATTATGATTGTGTACTTAATTGAGAATATAAAAGTAGAATTGAAATATTATACTATTTCAGCTTGTTGTATACCCGATAACATGTGAAATATGTGTTGATTACTATTATCTATTCCGTTTTACGTAGTATGACTAATTACTTGAAGTGTTGATTTAACCATTATATTCTGTTATACTTTCTTCATAATGGTTCGTATTCTCACCCTTCTGTTTTAATGTTGCCCTCGTTTGGCGACATGCAGGTTCTGGAGTTTAGTAGCTTGTGTGTGATCTAGCTGGATATTCTTCCGTGTTTTGTTGGAGATTAGGTAGTGAGTCGATGCTCTGGTCATGTAACACTGGGTAGACTAGTCGTGTTGAACTCATGTTTCTATTTGGTTATGTATTATGTTTATGACTTGAAAACTTGTTATTTGACTACTTGTTGTTTGAGAGGCTTTCAAGCCAAATATTCTGATTTTGATTTATTTTATGTTTAGATGATTATTGAGATATGATCATGGTATGGGACATGAATCATTTTATGAAATACATGAGTATTTTAGTACTTTCCGCTGTGAATGCATATTCTGTGTGAATTGTAATTAAATGTTTAAGTGTTATTTAAAATGACCAGGTGTATTGTATATTGTAGATAAATGCTGTCGGTTTTTAAAAGCTTTTAGTTTTTGGAAACATCGATGTGACGCCCTTTTGAATTATATGCATGCTTATTCTCTGATTATATGCTTATTTACTTTGGGTATAAAAGGGGTGTTACAGCAGGCATCTCTTGAATAGCTCTGACTTTGTCGGGATCTACTTCAATACCTCTTTGGCTGACAATGAAACCCAAGAGTTTTCCAGATCTAACCCCAAAAGTACATTTGTTAGGATTCAAACGAAGCTGATATTTCCTTAATCGTTGAAACAACTTCAAAAGGTATTCAATATGTTCTTGTTCTGTGCTGGACTTGGCTATCATGTCGTCCACATAAACTTCTATTTCTTTATGCATCATATCATGAAAGAGAGTAGTCATTGCTCTTTGGTAAGTTGCGCCTGCATTCTTTAATCCAAACGGCATCACTTTGTAGCAAAAGGTACCCCATGGGGTGATGAAAGATGTCTTCTCCATGTCTTCAGGAGCCATCTTGATCTGATTATAACCGGAGAACCCGTCCATGAAGGAAAAGACATTGAACTTAGCGGTGTTATCGACCAGCATGTCGATATGTGGTAATGGAAAGTCATCTTTTGGACTGGCCTTGTTCAAGTCACGGTAGTCAACACACATTCTGACTTTGCCATCTTTCTTTGGAACTGGCACAATGTTGGCCAACCATTGAGGATACTCGGAGGTGACTAGAAAACCTGCGTCGAGTTGCTTTTGAACTTCCACTTTGATCTTGTTAGCCATATCAGGGTGAGTCCTTCGCAATTTCTGCTTAACTGGCGGACATTCTGGCTTCAATGGCAAGTAATGCTGAACAATATTGGTATCCAACCCAGGCATGTCTTGGTAGGACCAGGCAAACACGTCAACATATTCTTTGAGAAGGTCTGTCAACTTACTCTTGATATCAACATCAAGCAGCGATCCAATGGTCACTTCTTTTTTGTCTTCTTCAGAACCCATGTTGATCTTTTCTAAAGGCTCTTTGTGAGGCAGAATGGCTCTTTCCTCGTGCTTAAGTAATCGAGAGATCTCGTCCGGGATCTCCTCTTCTTCCTCTTCTTCGGCTTCGAACACAGGAAACTCAAAGTTGGGAGAGGGCATAGGGTTATTGCATTCAATGGGTTTATCAATAGTAAATCTGCACATGTGATTTATATTTATTTCAGAAAATTTATGAATGCAAGAGTGTATGCAGATTTTTTTGGAAAAGCTTTTTTTTTTATTTTGGTTTTTTAGGATTACCATTTCCAGAAAAAAGCAAAAATAAAACATATAATGTAGGGAATTCAAAATGACACTTTATTTATGATTCATTTTTGAAACAAAGCCCTAAACACAAACTCATTTGTCTTGGGCAGGACAAAGAGGGAAACTTTTAAAACAAAGCCCTATACACAAAGTTATTTGGGCGGAATATTTAAAAGCAAAGCCCTATAAAACATCTCTCTGCTTTGGGCAAGGCAGGAGGTCAAAATAACAGCGAGGTGATTACTTTGAGCGGCGAACAATATTCGGAACGTCGACAGCTTTCCAGTAGCAACGAACTCCTCTGTGTATTATGTATTCAGGAAAATTCTCCCCAGAATTATCTTCAGTATTGACATTGACCGCTGGTCGAGCAGGATTTGAAGGTCCTGGTTTGTCAACCTTGTTCTTTGTAGAGTCGAAACAGTCTTCTTCTACTTCTTGAAGAGCATAAGACGAGTCACAATCTCCAGAATTTTCAGGATGTATTTCCCAGTCTTCAGGATGAAGAGACTCATTGTCAGCGACACTTTCTGAGTCAACTGCGGGATCATCTTCCCCTTCATCTTCAAAAATGGCATTTATGTGATAATAACCATCATCAGGATTATTAATCTTGGCAGATGCATTGAATCCGAAATCTTCAGTAATTTCAGGCTGCTGAGAAAATTGACAGGGCTGATAAACCTCTTCTGGTTGACCATTATATTCAAAGGAATCTCCCCATCCAGTTGGTTGAATATCCTCTATCGCAATCTTGTAACTTTCAGGCGCAGTATATTTCACCATATAATCATATTTTCCACTTGGTTGTCCCAAGGTGTCCCAGATCTCTGCTGGAATAGGCTCAGTTTCATTGCCTTTGGATTCTTCTGAAGGAGGATATGGTTCTTCCTGAGATATGTATCCCGAGTCATTGAGATAACATTTCCATTCTTCTTCAGGATCGGGTAGACCTTCTTCGATACATTCTTCGATAAGGACGTTAACCTCTTGAGGAATTGGGTTAAGGAACCCTCCACTAATGAATGTTTCTTTGATCGGACGAAGGGTTTCATCCTTCTTAGTGCAGCTTGAGAATGTTGGTGAACATCCGAGACCTGCTCTAGTTTCATTCTTGGTCGGAATCATAACTTGCCCCCAGCCAGTGGTAGTTCCATCTTTCACTACTTTCACTGCCTCTTTGTAAGAAGGGATCGATGCTTTCTTCTTGGAAGATTCGTCTTCTAAAGAGAGACCTTGGAACTGCGTTCCTTCCACATCATCAGCACTGATAAAAGAGAAATTGGATAAATGGCTCACCATCAAGGCTTGTTCTCCACTTATTGTTACCAATTTTCCATTTGTTACAAATTTTAACTTTTGATGGAGCGTAGAAGTTACTTCCCCTGCTTCATGGATCCATGGTCGTCCTAACAGACAGCTATAAGCAGCTTGAATGTCCATGACCTGGAAAGTGATTTGGAATGTATGTGGACCAATTGTCATGGGAAGGTTGACTTCTCCGATAACAGATTTTCGCGATCCATCAAATGCTTTGACTACTACACCACTGAACTTCATAGGCATTCCTTGGTAAGACAAGCGAGCAAGAGTCGTCTTTGGCATCACATTCAAGGAAGATCCGGTGTCTACCAACACATTGGACAAAGAGTCTGACTGACAGTTCATAGAAATGTGCAAGGCAAGATTGTGATTTCTACCCTCCTCGGGGAGTTCTTCATCACAGAAGCTTAAATTGTTGCAAGCTGTTATATTGGCTATTATCCCATCAAAGTGATCAACAGTCACATCATGATCTACAAAAGCTTGATCCAAAACTCTCATCAGGGCTTCCCTGTGTGCTTCAGAGTTTAAAAGCAATGAAAGTATTGAAATTTTTGAAGGAGTCTGCATAAGCTGATCCACAATCTTGTATTCACTTCTTTTGATAAGCTTCAAAATTTCATCAAAATCAGGATTGACATTGGTTCCACTGGATTGACCAACATCAGTGTTTGTATTACTGACAGGATTTTCCACAGGATTTCCCACTGGTGTGTTAACAGGATTTTGTCCGGTTGCAGGAGCAACAGGCTGCTTTGAAGGTAGTGGAGTATACACACGTCCACTTCTTGTTACTCGACTCACATCAGCGATATTCACGACAGATGAAAGAGTAGGTAAAGGAACTTCTTGTCCATTCTTTATCATGGTAGCATTGTAGTTGTATGGAACTGCCTTGTCAAAGTCATAAGGAACAGGTCCAGGTAGACAAATGATCAAAGGAGCAATAGGAACCTTCGGCTTGTTATAGGTAACTTCCATGCGCTCAGGCATGTTGAAATGAGGAACGATGACATTAACTGTAGGCATTTCCGAGTTGATATCTGAGACTAAAAGCTCATGCGGATAGCATCCTATCATGTTAACTTCATTTTCATTCCTATTTCTGTAGATCTGAATGGTACCATTATCCAACAGTATTTGGAGATCTCTTCTCACAATCGAACATCCGTGAGGATCTACACAACATATGCTACAGGAACCATAGTGATGCTGGCGAAAATTCTGCCCTCGACAGAGAGTAGCGTGCATTTGTACCAAATCGGCTCTTGAGTGATTGATATTATAGACTCGATATGGACCAGGACATTCATACACCATGTTTACAACATGCCCTCCATGATTGGGTAGCGGATTTGCTTGCACAATAGGATTCAAATTTCTAAAAGAGAGGAGATTAGATCTTACCAACCTCTGAACTTCATGTTTCAAAGCTATGCAATGCTCAAGATCATGGCCAGGTGCTCCTTGATGATAAGGGCATGAGACCTCAGCTTTGTACCACCATGGGAGTTTCTCCGGTACGGGTGGTGGTGCTTTAGTTTGAACAAGACCTCTTTCAATCAAAGCAGGATACAATTCTGTGTAGGTCATTGGAATCGGATCAAACTGTGGAGCTCTTTGTACACGGTTCTGATTATTATTAAACTGTTGAACCTGTGGTCGAGGCTGTTGCTGAAACTGCGGAGTAAATCCCGGATTCGGTGTTGTATTAACGGCTGGTGCGATAGCAGCTACCTGTCGTTGACGATTGACATTTCCTCTTGGCTTTCCTTGGGATACCATGTCAACACTTTGTTCTTTCTTTTTTGGGAAACCACTTCCAAACTTTTTGGTTCCGCTTGTAGATCCACCTTCTTTAGTTAGACGTCTGGTTCGGACTCCTTCTTCTAGACGCATCCCCATGTTTACCATCTCAGTGAAATCACTTGGAGCACTAGCAATCATGCGTTCATAATAAAATGGACTGAGAGTATTCAAGAAGATCTTTGTCATCTCTTTCTCTTTTAACGGTGGATTAATCTGAGCAGCAGTTTCTCTCCATCGTTGGGCATACTCTTTGAAAGCTTCATGGTCTTTCTGAGCCATGGATCGAAGCTGATCTCTGTCCGGAGCCATATCCGAGTTATACTTGTATTGTCGGACAAAGGCCTCGCCTAAGTCATTGAATGTTCGAATATTAGTGCTATCCAAGCCTGTGTACCACTTCAGTGCGGCACCAGTCAAACTGTCTTGAAAGTAATGGATAAGCAACTGATGATTATCTGCATAAGTAGACATCTTCCTGGCATACATCACAAGATGACTTTGTGGACAAGAACTTCCTTTGTATTTCTCGAAGTCTGGGACTTTGAACTTAGCAGGTATTTGTACACTGGGAACCAAACATAGCTCCTGGGCATTCTTTCCAAACAAATCTTTTCCCCGAATAGCTTTGACTTCCAGCTGAATCTTGTTGAACTGTTCTTGGAGATCTCCTACAAGATTACGCTGATTTGTGCTATCACCCTGATCATGATAAATCTCATTATCTCCGTAAGGAACAGTGTGAACCATAGGAGTCGGAACCGTCATAGTGGGTTGAGAAAGTGCCATAGTGACTTGAGAAAAAGTTACCCCTGAATGTGGAATAAATGCTGAACCTTGCGTAGCAGGCGCTTCAGTTGTAGCTGTTTGAACCCCAGAGAAATTATGGCGAAATCCTGTACCAAAGCTGAAAGGCGTGCCCCAACCTTCTGGCATGGAGAAAGATGGAATACCGAATGCAACTGTAGAAACTGGAGTAGTGACTTCAGATGTTACCGTTGCTTGACTGTTGGGTGGCGGCGGATGATTTTGTGCGGCCATCAAGGAGTCAACCAGAGTAGTAAGACTTTCCAACTTTTCCTGAAGAGTGGTCACTGTACCACGGAGCTCAATATTCTCTTGTTCAGAGTGTTCCATTACTCTTCTTCTGCTTGAACGAGTATTGTATCTGTGTTCTGATTGCGAGCGCGGTCGAGAAACTTTGAGACGCGACAGCTTGACGATCTATTGGAGAAAGATCCGAAAGATGAGACTCTATACAACAGACTCGATATGCAGAATGATGTATGCAAAAAGAGGTTTATGATTTTTCCAAACATTTTAAAGATTATTTCTTTGCAAACATTTGAACACAAACAAATCTTTTATTCATTCATTTTTTTTTATTACAATAATGGGAAATGTTACAACATTGGAGCGTAGCTCCTTACAAAAGAAAATGGTAAATAAATAAAAAAAAAGCTAAACAAATCCTAAGCATCTTCATCAGACGAAGAACCAAATGCATTGTGCAACTTGAGTTTCATAATTTCTTTCCCATAGCGAGCTTTCAATTCGGCCTTTTCAGTCCTTAGCTTGTCAACAGTATTCTTCCAATCATCAGGAGTCGGAGCGTTGCTTGTTGAACCTTCAAGATTCTTCTTGCTTTCTTTGATGTACCTCTTGATTGCAGCGTCTTTCTGACGAATCTTCTCATCTTTACTCATGAGCCATCCATCTTGATAATAGAGAGTTTCTTCGTGATCTTTCACTCTTTTCTTCAACTTTCTATTTTCCACCTCAGTGCTACGAAACTTTTCTTCCCAAGCATCTTTTTCTATCCTCATCTTAGCCAAAGTGTCTTGGTATTCCTCCATAGCAGGAATGTTGGGACGTTGAGACACTGTAGGAAACATGGGTTTTTCATAAGCATAAGGCATTTGGAACTCTTTTGCTCTTTTCTTTACCCAGCAAGTGTAGGTATCCATGGCAATGCAATTTCTTTCCTCACCTTTTTCTTTCCATCGAACGTCGTACCAAGCTCTCACCATTCTCGCTTTCAAACTTTTAGGATTATCCCCTTCTCGGTAGAAGTAACCTTCCACTGTAGGACCAATGGGTTTAACTGAATTTGCATACCCGAGTTGTCGTCGGGCTAGGACCGGATTGTAGTTAATTCCTCCTTGCGTACCAATGAGGGGTACGTTGGCGAACTCTCCACAACTATCAATGGTTTCTGTACCACAGCGAGCCAAGGTATACCAACGGATATCATTATTAGTAAGAGACATAAGTCTTCGAGGCCAACGCAAACCTTCTCGGTTTTCTGTGAAAATAGGAGACTGAGGTAAGTGTGAAACAATCCATTTGAACAACAATGGTGCACAACATACAATGATTCCACCGCCTTGGCGATTCCTATGATGGATAGAGAAATACATGTCTCCAAGTAAAGTCGGAACAGGATTTCCAATCAGAAAGATCTTTATGGCATTGATATCAACAAAGTTGTCGACATTGGGAAACAGAACCAACCCATAGATGAGCAAGGCTAGTGTAGCTTCAAAAGCTATCATGCTACCAGTCTCGATGAAATCAAAGGCTTTCTTTACTAGGAAGTGTGAAGTTAAACCCGGGAGGTTTCCTTTGGTAGTCTAATTACTCTCTACTTCAGACTTCTTCATGTGGATACTTGCTGCAATGACGTGTGACTTAGGAATGGCTTCCAAACCATTGAAGGGTATCTTGTCAGACACAGGAATACCTAAAAGATTGGCATATTCTTCCAAGGTTGGTACCAACTGGTAGTCTGGAAAGGTAAAACACCGGTAGACGGGATCATAGAACTGAACCAGAGTCTTGAGAAGTCCTTCATCAACATGAGTGTTCAAGATAGGCAAAAGCTTTCCATAACTTTTCCTAAAATTACAAGGATCTTGTACAGAAGATGCTAACTCTATCAGTCTTTCTACATCAGGCGCTTTGAAACCGTACTTTTTGGTATACCTTTTTTCCATAACTTAATCCTATAATGTTTGCAAAGAAAATTCTCTAAATTCTTTTGGAAAAATCATGTTTTTTTATGGAAAAAGATGGGTTTTCTAATGAATGTATGAATGCATGGATGCATGGATGCCACATATTCAAACATGGTAAAGCAAACATGGTAGCACAAACATGGTAATCACAAACATGATAACACAAGCATGGTAACGCAAACATGGTAACGCATAGGTTCAAAGGTCCAAAGTCACGAGCATGAGGTCAGAGAACCAAAAATGGGATAGTTCTAGTTAATCACCTGCACAACATGTTCTACTGATACGTCAGAGTCTACATTTTTCTTTCGGATATTACCGGCCTTCCACAATTAAACTCATGAGCCAGTAATATTCTCAAGAAAAACTCGTCTGAGTGTGGTTCTCCGCATGACAACTAATCCAAGTCTTCACCTGAATAGTTTCTGCACCACAACCTAATAAGGCCAGGATGGGTTGGGGTTCTACGGTCTCTCAGCTTCTACAGTTCAATGAAAGTAATAATGTCTTCGCTACGAAACATGCTAAACATATATTACCAACAAGGAACCTCCACTGAGCGGAAGGATTCTCAAGTGCGCCTGCACATGACTATACCCTCCACCTAATTTCTTATGTGTACTTAATCCGGGTTAGGATTTGTCCATAATGTATCACTTGTAACAGAACCACGCAAGTAACAGAACCAGAACCACACATATAACAAAAAATGAAATGAAAAAAATAGAATTAACCCTTCCTTTGGAAACAATAAAAAGATGGTCCCCAGTGAAGTCGCCATTTCTTTCTGTCGCGGGGAAAAATCGTTATCTTTTTTTGGGATGAGACACCTGATGCCTTCTTTGGGCTCGAGTGCTCAAAAAATGATTTTTCTTTTGTACGGACCAAACTTTTTATTATTTCCAAAGGAGGAAAAGGAAAAAAGTTGCAATAACCTTAAAAGTAGGGGAGAGATCTTGGGTAAGAGGGTTGGTTATACGAAGGGAAGGTATTAGCACCCAACGTATCTATAGTACTCTATAGGTTTCTTTGTTTTGTTTTTCATTCCATGTTATTGAGAGGTTCTTGTGAAATAGGTGGGACCTAAGGTGTTTGTTTGATTATGCTCGCAAAGATCATCGCGATCCTCTGCATACATATCCCCTAGAGGGAATCAGAGCATCTGTAGCTCGGGGTCTACGGGTGCTAAGGTTTGAATGGTTTTTTTGTTTTATTTTTGCTCGCCAAGGATCGACCTTGTGCCTACGTATTCTCAAAGGGATGTTGAGAAAGTCAGAGCAATCGTAGTTCCCACTTATGCTAGTGGAAGCAAAGGGTAAGAGACAAATGTCATCTAAATGTTCGATGTATCTAATCTATATCATCACATACGTCTGTTTGATTTTGTTTGAAAATCTTTTCATTATAAGCCCGGGGCCATGCCACTTAGGGTGCTTAGAATGATAAAGATGTTTTTGTTGTTTAACCAGCCTTGTGGCAAAAAACTTTTAATGAAGTCAGCTTTGTGACAAAAAGTTTTGATTAATCAGCCAGCCTCGTGGCAAAAGTTTCAATGAAGTCAGCCTTGTGACAAAAACTTTGATTAATCAGCCAGTATGGTGGCAAAACTGTTTGATTGATTAGCCAGCCTTGTGGCAAAAAAGTTTGATTGATTAGCCAGCCTTGTGGCAAAAAGTTTGATTGATTGATTGTTTGTGATGATATAGAAGAGATACTCCTATCATAGAGATGATAAATGTCTAATCTCCTAGGGTATTTGTTTTGGATATTGGGGATGCTTATAAGAAGCCCGTGGGTCCTTGTACGAAGCCCAAGAGGAGGCTATCCGAGGGTCCTTGCATTGTAAGCCCAAGAGGAGGCTATGGGAGGGACAATCCAGGGTCCTTGCATTGTAAGCCCAAGAGGAGGCTATGGGAGGGTCACTCGTTTGTACAAAGCCCAAGGGGAGGCATGGTATAGTTGGTCTGAGCTCTTAGAGCGATTTCACCGGGAAACCATACTCTATGTCCTAACCTAAACTAGTGGAGATTCTTTGCACGAAGCCCAATAGGAGGCTATGGGGAACCTAGTGTTGTACTAAGTTGAACAAGCACACATATCACACATATGAACAAGCATGAACAAGTATGAACAAACATGAACAGGTATGAACAAATATATATATGACAAAGTGTGTGTATATAATGGAGTTTATGAAGGAAATATACCTGTAAGCATGATCCATTTGTATACACGGGGGCTCGGGACTCATATTCGGGGAGAGACCCACTTGAGTTTATTCAAAGCTATGTAAACAGGTATCTACAAAGGGCTTGGGACTTATACCTACATGGAGGCCCATGGTATATTTGGGAAGATTTAAAGAAAACCTTCATTTTTTGGTTTGTTATTCAAAGTTCAAAATCAAATTGATCGAAATATGTACAAAAGTGTGTGTATAATGAAATACCTAATTTCATGTACAGGAATGGGTATGTACAAAAGGGCTTGGGACTTATACCTACGTGGAGGCCCGTGTTTTATTTACAAAACATGGTTGATTGTTTTATTTACAGACGCGAGGTTTCGCTTTTGTTTGAAAGTTGTTTTGAAAGAGTTTCTTCTGTTTGAAGAAAAACTGTACAAAAAGAAAAGAAATGGGACTTACACTCTCTAATATTCGAGAGGCCCCTGTTTTATTTTCATAAAACAGGGTGGATGGCTTTGAAAAAAAAAAGATGTGAGATTTATTGTTTTGAAAAACAGTTTGAAAAGTATTGTTTTGAAAAAGTTTTCTGTACAAAGAAAAACTGTAAAAGGAAAAAAAAAAAAGAGTGGGTCTTATACTCTCTAATATTCGAGAGGCCCCACATCATTTTGAAAATCAATTGATCAATTAAAAAGATTTAATCAAAAGTTTCAAAAAGAAATGGTTTATCGTTTTGAAAAGAATCGCGATCGCTCGCTTTTAAACGATTTGAATTTGACAAAAGTCAACTTAATTAAGTTTAAAACAAGTTTTAATGTTTAATTAAGACCTAAGTGATTAGGGTTTGATCAAAAAAGTATTTACAAGTGATTAGGTTTGAAAATTAAATGAAAAACAAATATTTAAAGTATTAAAAAACACTTAAAATGCATCATTTTAAACCTAATTAAAAACACATTAAATAAACCTTTTTTTGTGATTTTTTTTGATATTGTCAAAATATGTATATTAAATAAGAGGTGTGTAAAAAATGAAGAGAAAATAAATTAATTTGATTGGTTAAATTAAATGTTGAAGTTGTGAAGAAAATGAAAGAAAATAGGTGCTAAAAAATTGGTTTTGTCTCCACAAGGGTTTGAACCCACGCACCCACGCTTGCAGACCAAAACATGGACCAGCTGAGCCACGCTTGTGGCTTGTTAAACATACGCGTTCATTTAATTATATTTTGAAATTGCTATTTGAAATTTCTGAACCAAAAAAACGCGCCAAGAACACAATCCCAACTAAAATTTGAAAATCTCTAAAACTGTGTTGTTTTGATCAAGTGAATAGCCTATCTTGCTCGATTTTTCATCAGGAACATGATGGTACCATTTAATTTCATTTATTTTCACTCTAAGATCATTAATTTTCTGATGAACACGAAGAACCCTAATTCTATGATTCAATCTGAAATCGTGTATGTGCAAGTTATGATGCAATTGATTGAGGGTTAATGATCCATATGTATGCAGAAACATGATGGCAAAGCAATATTTCATTTATGATGCGTGCAAATATGAGTTTGAAGTTCAAGTGACTTACCTTCAAAAACGGCCAAACTGGGAATCGAATTCTGCAGTAGAGGTGTTACAGAAGTTGTTTGATGATCTGGATAGCTTCAATGGACCATATGGAAGGTGTCTGGATGCTTGGAGTGGATTGAAAACATCTGGATCAGTTGGTGGAACCCGATCTGCAGTAGGAGCAAGTGAGAATCGAGCTTGATGATTCTGATGTTTCAGGTTGATGATGAGTGTTTGGATAGTTCATATGAAGTATATGGATGATGTTTGAAGTGTTAGTTTGGACAGAAATGACCTGGAATTGATTTTGGCATGATAAGGCTTAGGTTATGCATATTTGGAGGTGAGATGATGATTCTGAGTTTTAGGTGTTTTTGGGGTGTATGGATGGATCAAACACATCCCATATGATGTTTGTGAGTTGTGGGAAGCATCATTTGGCTCAGAACTTGCAAGGTTTAGAGGTTGAGTTTTCTACCTCTTTGAAAACCATGAAACTTGCATTCTAAGAAAGGAAGAGAAAACCTATGTTTATGAGGTTTTGGTGTGATTTTGAAGATGATTTGAACCTCTATTTATAGGCCAAGGATTCTGAATGAAGAGCTTTGCAACTTGCTTCAAGAAGTGATGATTTGGCTTAAGAGATAAAATGGAATCTTTCACATTAAATGCAAATGGTTAAAGTAACTACACCATGGTTATTTTGGCCAAGCTTGTTATCTCTTTCCCATCTGTCTCAAATCAGAAAAAATATCTCCAATTATTGCCTCTATGCATCATTACTTGGTCCATTTGGCAATTTGGTTCATAACTTTGGCAAAATGACTTGAAATTTCAAGTGAAAAGTTCACTAATGGCAAAATTCAAAACCATAGCTACACTCCATATTTTTTCATGCTCTTGGACATTTTGGAAAGCTCATATTACACACTTCAAAACCCTAGTTGAAAGTTTCTTCAAGATCTTTAAGGAAGTGGGTGAAAAAGGTCCATGAACTTTGAAGAAAATGAGATTTTAAGTGAAATTTTCAAAAAGTACCAACTTTGAAGCACCATATCTCTTAAATGGTTGATCTTATGGAAAAAATTTATATGTGTCAAAGTTATTCATTGGATCAAAATCTACAACTTTCATGTTGGAAGTTTTTTTCAGTTTGTAGGTGAAATTTTGAGAAATTCCCTTCCAAAGTTTGGAAAAAACCATGAAAAACACTTAGAAAAATTTTCTAGTATGAAAAGTCAAACTTTTGACTTTTGATTCTTGATTGATTTTCTTGATTTTCCTTGATCAAATGACTTCTCATATCATATATTGATGATTCAAAACTTCAAAAGTCATGGTTGACCAAAATTCCCCAAAAGTCAATGGTGATCTTGTACAGTTGACTTTTTCAGACGAATCGCGTTTCTGGAGATTTCAAATGAAACAGGCTATCCTCATCAAATGAATGGTATGAATGGATTACATTGAAGCATTAGAGGATATTGAGCCATGGTTTGAGTTGTGGCACCATGTCCTGATTAAAAAGTCAGTTGTTCAGTGAATTAGGTCAAAAACCCTAATTGTCGACCTGATGAAATTGATGCCTGTGGATCTTGAATTGAGATACAATTTCCATTGTATATTGTCATAGGGATTATTTGAAGATGATTGAAGCCTTTGATTGACTTCCTGGGGATTTTTAGGGTTTCCCAAATGTGATCCCTGATTTCAGTCCCTGATAGTTCAAAAACCCTGATCTGAGGATTTGTCTGATCAATCTTTGTATAGGAGATGTTCTGAGCCAATGGATTAGGTCAAAATGATTCACTTGGGGTTTTGAGGTCATGTCCCAAGTCATTAGGTCAAATTCTGAGCAAAAGTCAGGAGTATGCTGTCTTCAGTCAAAACCCTAATACAGTCGATTCAAAGCTGTTGAGTTTGTTGAAGTGAATCTCTGAGGACCAAATGTTGGTTGTTGATGAAGATAATTCATTTGAGATGAAGGGAGAACAAAACCCTAATTGATTGTTACTTGTACTGATGAGTGATTTCCTGATTAAATCCTGCTGAGTCACAAGTAACAAACACAAGCTATGCAATTTGTTAGAGATGCAAATGATGCATATGCTATGATATGAGGTGGTATCTTAGGTCAAAAATTGGGGTATGACAGCCCCCAGCCGGTGGTAGTTCCATCTTTCACTACTTTTACTGCCTCTTTGTAAGAAGAGATCGATGCTTTCTTTTTGGAAGATTCGTCTTCTAAAGAGAGACCTTGGAACAAAGTTCCTTCCACATCATCAGCACCAATGAAAGAGAAATTGGATAAATGACTCACCATTAAGGCTTGTTCCCCACTTATTGTTACCAATTTTCCATTTGTTACAAATTTTAACTTTTGATGGAGCGTAGAAGTCATTGCCCCTGCTTCGTGGATCCATGGTCGTCCTAACAGACAGCTATAAGCAGCTTGAATGTCCATGACCTAGAAGGTGATTTGAAATGTATGTGGACCAATTGTCATGGGAAGGTTGACTTCCCCGATAACTGATTTTCGCGATCCATCAAATGCTTTGACTACTACACCACTGACCTTCATAGGCATTCCTTGGTAAGATAAACGAGCAAGAGTCGTCTTTGGCATCACATTCAAGGAAGATCCAGTGTCTACCAATACATTAGACAAAGAGTCTGACTGACAGTTCATAGAAATGTGCAAAGCAAGATTGTGATTTCTGCCCTCCTCGGGGAGTTCTTCATCACAGAAGCTTAAATTTTTGCAAGCTGTTATGTTGGCTATTATCCCATCAAAGTGGTCAACAGTCACATCATGATCTACAAAAGCTTGATCCAAGACTCTCATCAGGGCTTCCCTGTGGGCTTCAGAATTTAAAAGCAATGAAAGTATTGAGATCTTTGAAGGAGTCTGCATAAGCTGATCCACAATCTTGTATTCACTTCTTTGGATAAGTTTCAAAATTTCATCAAAGTCAGGATTGACATTGGTTCCACTGGATTGGCCAACATCACTGTTTGTATTACTGACAGGAGTTCCCTCGGGATTCCCTACCGGTGTATCAACAGGATTTTTCCTGGTTGCAGGAGCAATAGGCTGCTTTGAAGGTAGTGGAGTATACACACGTCCACTTCTTGTTACTCGACTCACATCGGCGATATTTACGACAGATGAAAGAGTAGGTAAAGGAACTTCTTGTCCATTCTTTATCATTGTTGCATTGTAGTTGTATGGAACTGCCTTGTCAGAGTCATAGGGAACAGGTCCAGGTAGACAAATGATCAAAGGAGCAATAGGAACCTTTGGCTTGTTGTAGGTAACTTCTATGCGCTCAGACATGTTGAAATGAGGAACGATGACGTTAACTTTAGGCATTTCCGAGTTGATATCTGAGACTAAAAGCTCATGCGGATAACATCCTATCATGTTAACTTCATCTTCATTCCTATTTCTATAGATCTGAATAGTACCATTATCTAGCAAGACTTGCAGATCTCTTCTCACAATAGAACATCCATGAGGATCTACACAACATATGCTACAGGAACCGTAGTGATGCTGGCGAAAATTCTGCCCTTGACAGAGAGTGGCGTGCATTTGTACCAAATCTGCTCTTGAGAAATTGATATTATAGACTCAGTATGGACCAGGACATCCATACACCATGTTTACAACATGCCCTCCATGATTGGGCAGCGGATTTGCTTGCACATTTGGATTCAGATTTCTGAAAGAGAGGAGATTAGATCTAACCAACCTCTGAACTTCATATTTCAAAGCTATGCAATGCTCTAGATCATGGCCAGGTGCTCCTTGATGATAAGGGCATGAGACCTCAGCTTTGTACCACCATGGTAGTTTCTCAGGTACTGGTGATGGTGCTTTAGTTTGAACAAGACCTCTTTCAATTAAAGCAGGGTACAACTCTGTGTAGGTCATTGGAATCGGATCAAATTGTGGAGCTCTTTGTACACGATTCTGATTATTGTTAAACTGTTGAGCCTGTTGTCGAGGCTGTTGTTGTTGAAACTGCGGGGTAAATCCCGGATTCGATGCTGTATTAACGGCTGGTGCGATAGCAGCAATCTGTCGTTGACGATTGACATTTGCTCTTGGCTTTCCTTGGGACACCATGTCAACACTTTGTTCTTTCTTAATTGGGAAACCACTTCCGAACTTTTTGGTTCCTCTTGAAGATCCACCTTCTTTAGTTAGACGTCCGGTTCGGACTCCTTCTTCTAGACGCATCCCCATGTTTACCATTTCGGTGAAATCACTTGGAGCACTAGCAATCATGCGTTCATAATAAAACGGACTGAGAGTATTCAAGAAGATCTTTGTCATCTCTTTCTCTTTTAACAGTGGATTAATCTGAGCAGCAGTTTCTCTCCATCGTTGGGCATATTCTTTGAAAGCTTCATGATCTTTCTGAGCCATGGATCGGAGCTGATCTCTGTCTGGAGCCATATCCGAGTTGTATTTGTATTGTCGGACAAAGGCCTCGCCTAGGTCGTTGAAAGTCCGAATATTGGTGCTATCCAAACCTGTGTACCACTTCAGTGCGGCACCAGTCAAACTGTCTTGAAAGTAATGGATAAGCAACTGATGATTATCTGCATAAGTAGACATCCTCCGGGCATACATCACGAGATGGCTTTGTGGACAAGAACTACCTTTGTACTTCTCAAAGTCAGGGACCTTGAATTTAGCTGGTATTTGTACACTGGGAACCAAACATAGTTCCTGGGCATTCTTTCCAAACAAATCTTTGCCCCGAATAGCTTTGACTTCCAGCTGAATCTTGTTGAACTGCTCTTGGAGATCTTCCACAAGATTACGCTGATTTGTGCTATCACCTTGATCATGATAAATCTCATTGCCATCATAAGGAACAGTGTGAACCATAGGGGTCGGAACTGTCATAGTGGGTTGAGAAAGTGCCATAGTGATTTGGGAAAAAGTTACCCCTGAATGTGGAATAAACGCCGAACCTTGCGTAGCAGGCGCTTCAGTTGTAGCTGTTTGAACCCCAGAGAAATTATGGCGGAAACCTGCACCAAAGCTAAAAGGCGTGCCCCAACCTTCTGGCATAGAGAAAGATGGAATGCTGAATGCAACTGTAGAAACTGGAGTAGTGACTTCAGATGTTACCGTTGCTTGACTGTTGGGTGGCGGCTGCTGATTCTGTGCGGCCATTAGGGAGTCAACCAGAGTAGTAAGACTTTCCAACTTTTCTTGAAGGGTGGTCACTGTACCACGGAGCTCAATATTCTCTTGTTCAGAGTGTTCCATTATTCTTCTTCTGCTTGAACGAGTATTGTATCTGTGATCTGATTGCGAGCGCGGTCGAGAAACTTTGAGACGCGACAGCTTGACGATCTAATG
This sequence comes from Vicia villosa, assembly GCF_029867415.1. Classification (NCBI taxonomy): domain Eukaryota; kingdom Viridiplantae; phylum Streptophyta; class Magnoliopsida; order Fabales; family Fabaceae; genus Vicia; species Vicia villosa. The sequence goes on along the minus strand of NC_081181.1, from coordinate 113,411,310 downwards.
GAGAAAGATCCAAAAGATGAGACTCTATACAACAGACTCGATATGCAGAATGATGTATGCAAAAAGAAATTTATGATTTTTCCAATTATTTTAAAGATTATTTTCTTGCAAACATTTGAACACAAACTATTCTTTTATTGAAATAATGGGAAATGTTACAACATTGGAGCGTAGCTCCTTACAGAAGCAAATGATAAATAAAAGCAAAACAAATCCTAAACATCCTCATCGGACGAAGAACCAAATGCGTTGTGCAGCTTGAGCTTCAGGATTTCTTTCCCATAGTGAGCTTTCAATTCGGCCTTTTCGGTCTTCAGCTTGTCAACCACATTCTTCCAGTCGTCAGGCATCGGAACGTTGCTTGTTGAACCTTCAATATTTCTCTTGCTTTCTTTGATGTACCTCTTGATTGCAGCATCTTTCTGATGGATCTTCTCATCTTTACTCATGAGCCAACCATCTTGATAATAAAAAGTTTCTTCGTGATCTTTCACTCTTTTCTTCAACTTTCTGTTTTCCATATCAGTCTTACGAAACTTTTCTTCCCAAGCGTCTTTTTCTAACCTCATCTTGGCTAAAATCTCTTGGTATTCTTCCGTAGTGTCAATAGGAATGTTGGGTAGTTGAGACACCGCAGGGAACATGGGTTTTTCATAATCATAAGGCATTTGAAACTCCCTTGCTCTTTTCTTCACCCAACAGGTATAGGCGTTTGTAGCAATGCAGTTTCTTTCCCCACCTTTTTCTTTTCTTCGGACGTCGTACCAAGCTCTTACCATTCTTGTCTTCAACCTTTGAGGATCCTCCCCTTCTTGGTAAAAGTAGCATTCCACTGCGAGACCAATGGGTTTAGCTGAATTTGCATACCCGAGTTGTCGTCGGGCTAGGACCGGATTGTAGTTAATTCCTCCTTGTGTGCCAATGAGAGGTACGTTGGCGAACTCTCCACAACTATCAATGTTTTCTGTACCATAGCGAGCCAAGGTATACCAATGAATATCATTATTAATAAGAGACATAAGTCTTCGAGGCCAACGCAAACCTTCTCGGTTTTCCGTGATAATAGGAGACTTGGGTAAGTGTGAAACAATCCATTTGTACAAAAGAGGTGCACAACATACAATGATTCCACCGCCTTGGTGATTCCTATGATGGATAGAGAAATACGTGTCACCAAGCAAAGTCGGAACAGGATTTCCAATCAGAAAGATCTTTATGGCGTTGTTATCAACAAAGTCGTTGACGTTGGGAAACAGAACCAACCCATAGATGAGCAAGGCTAGTACAGCTTCAAAAGCTATCATGCTACCAGTTTCGATGAAATCAAAGGCTTTCTTTATTAGAAACTGCGAAGTTAAACCCGGAAGGTTTCCTTTGGTAGTCCAATTACTCTCTACTTCAGATTTCTTCAAGTGGATACTTGCGACAATGACTGGTGACTTAGGAATGGCTTCCAAACCATTGAAAGGTATTTTGTCAGACACAGGAATACCCAAAAGATTGGCATATTCTTCCAAGGTTGGTACCAACTGATAGTCTGGAAAGGTGAAAGACCGGTAGACGGGATCATAGAACTGAACCAGAGTTTTGAGAAGTCCTTCATCAACATGAGTGTTCAAGATAGGCAAAAGTTTTCCATGGCTTTTCCTAAAATCAGAAGGATCTTGTACAGAAGATGCTAACTCTTTCAGTCTTTCCACATTAGGCATTTTGAAATCGTACTTTTTGGTATGCCTTTTTACCCCTTCCATAACTTAATCCTATAATGTTTGCAAAGAAAATTCTCTAAATTTTTTTTTGGAAAAATCATGTTTTTTTTTTTGAAAAAAGATGGGTTTTTATGAATGTATGAATGCATGGATGCATGAATGCCACATATACAAACATGGTAAGGCAATCACGGTGATGCAAACATGGTAACACAAACATGGTACTACAAACATGGTAATTCAAAACATAGTACACATAGGTTCAAAGGTCCAGCGTCACGAGCATGAGGTCAGAGAACCAAACATGGGATAGTACTAGGGGTTAATCACCTGCACAACATGTTCTACTGATACGTCAGAGTCTACATTTTTCTTTCGGATATTACCGGCTTGCACAACTGAACTTGTGAGCTAGCAATATTCTCAAGAAAAACTCGTCTGAGTGTGGCTCTCCGCATGACAACTAATCCAAGTCTTCACCTGAATAGTTTCTGCGCCACAACCTAATAAGGCCAGGATGGGTTATGGGTTCTACAGCCAACTCAGCTTCTACAGTTCAATGAAAGCAATAATGTCTTCGCAACTGAACTTGCTAAACATATACTACAAACAAGGAACCTCCCCTGAGCGGAAGGATTCTCATGCTGACTTTTTAAGGACTAACTCCTTGTATGCCATACATGACTATACCCTCCACCTAATTCTTATGTGTTCTTAATCCGGGTTAGGATTTGTCCATAATGTACCACTTGTAACAGAACCACAGATGTAGCAGAATCATAGAACCAAACATGTAACAAAAATGAAATAACAAACACAAAAATTAAAATTAACCCCTTCTTTTGGAAACAATAAAAAGATGGTCCCCAGTGAAGTCGCCATTTTTCTGTCGCGGGAAAAATCGTATCTTTTTTCGGGATGAGACACCTGATGCCTTCTTTGGGCTCGAGTGCTCAAAAAATGATTTTTCTTTTATTTTGACCAAACTTTTTATTGTTTCCAAAGTAGGAAAAGGAAAAAAGCTGCAATAACCTTAAAAGTGGGGGAGAGATTCCGGGTAAGAGGGTTGGTTATACGAAGGGAAGGTATTAGCACCCAACGTATCTATAGTACTCTATAGGCTTCTTTGTTATGTTTGTTTCATTCTATGTTATGGTGAGGTTCTTGTGAGATAGGTGGGACCTAGGGTGTTTGTTTGATTATGCTCGCAAAGATCATCGCGATCCTCTGCATACATATCCCTTAGAGGGAATCAGAGCATCTGTAGCTCGGGGTCTACGGGTGCTAAGGTTTGAATGGTTTGAGGGAGAAGTTTTGCTCGCCAAGGATACGACCTTGTGCCTACGTATTCTCAAAGGGATGTTGAGAAAGTCAGAGCAATCGTAGTTCCCACTTATGCTAGTGGAAGCAAAGGATAAGAGACAAATGTCATCTCAATGTTCGATGTATCTAATCTATATCATCACATACATCTGTTTGATTTTTGTTTGAAAATATTTTCATTATAAGCCCTGGGCCATGCCACTTATGGCGCTTAGAATGATAAAGATGTTTTTTAAGCCAGCCTTGTGGCAAAAACTTTCAATGAAGTCAGCCTTGTGACAAAAAGTTTTGATTAATCAGCCAGCCTTGTGGCAAAAGTTTCAATGAAGTCAGCCTTGTGACAAAAACTTTGATTAATCAGCCAGTATGGTGGCAAAAAGGTTTGATTGATTAGCCAGCCTTGTGGCAAAAGAGAAATTTGATTGATTGATTGTTTGTGATGATATAGATGAGATACTCCTATCATAGAGATGATAAATGTCTAATCTCCTATGGTATTTGATTTAGATATTGGGGATGCTTATAAGAAGCCCGTGGGTCCTTGTACGAAGCCCAAGAGGGGGCTATCCGAGGGTCCTTGCATTGTAAGCCCAAGAGGAGGCTATGGGAGGGACAATCGAGGGTCCTTGCATTGTAAGTCCAAGAGGAGGCTATGGGAGGGACAAGTCGTTTGTACGAAGCCCAAGAGGAGGCATGGTATAGTTGGTTTGAGCTCTTAGAGCGATTTCACCGGGAAACCATACTCTATGTCCTAACCTAAAAACTAGGGAGATTCTTTGCACGAAGCCCAATAGGAGGCTATGGGGAACCTAGTGTTGTACTAAGATGAACAAGCATATATAACATGAACAAACACATAAACAAGTATGAACAAACATGGACAAACATGAACAAGTATGAACAATTACATATATATGTCAAGGTGTGTGTATACAATGGAGTTTATGAAGGAAATATACCTGTAAGGATGATCCATTTGTATACACGGGGCTCGGGACTTATACTCGGGGAGAGACCCACTTGAGTTTATTCAACAGCTATGTAAACAAGTATTTACAAAAGGGCTCGGGACTTATACCTACATGGAGGCCCATGGTATTTTTGGGAAGATTTAAAGAAAACCTTCATTTTTTGATTTGTTGTTCGTAGTTAAAAAAACAAATTGAACGAGATATATACAAAAAGGTGTATGTACAATGAAATACCTAATTTCATGTAAGGAATGGGACTTATACCTACGTGGAGGCCCCTGTTTTGTTTTATAAAACATGGTTGATTGTTTTGTTAAAAACGCGAGGTTTCGTTGTTTTGAAAACAGTTTGAAAGTTTTGTTTTGAAAAACGTTTTCTGTTTAAAGAAAAATTGTACAAAGAAAAAGGAAAGGGACTTATACTCTCTAATATTCGAGAGGCCCAGTGTTTTTGAAAATCAATTGATTAATCCAAAAAGATTTGATCAAGAGTTTTTTTTGAAAAGAAAACCAAAAAGAAATGGTTTATTGTTTTGAAAAACGGCGATCGCTTGTTTTAAAACAGTTTTGAATTTGAAAGAAATCAATTTAATTAAGGTAAAAAACAAATTTTATGCTTAATTGAGACCTAAGTGATTAGGGTTTGATCACAAAAATAATTACAAGTGATTAAGTTTGAAAATCAAATGAAAAACAATATTTAAAGTATTAAAAACACTTAGAAACAATGTCATTTTAAACTTAATAAAAAATGTATTAAATAAATATTTTTTGTGATTTTTTTTTATATTCATAAAATATATATATTAAATGAGAAGTGTGCAAAAAATGAAGTAAAAATGATGAGTTTTGATTGGTTAAATAATTAGTTAAAGTTGTGAAGAATTTGAAGAAAAAAAGTGATAAAAAAAATAGAGTTTGGTCCTGCCAGGGTTTGAACCCACGCCCTCAGTCTGACCAACCAAAACATGAACCAACTGCGCCACGCTTGTGGCTTGTTAATAACACGCGTTGAACTGATTATATTTTTAAACAAGGATTTGAATTTTCTGAATCAAAAATGGCGCCAAGAACACACCTTCAACTGATTTTTTGAAAATCTTTGAAACTGAACTGTTTTGATCAAGTAAAGGGTCTATTTCACTCGATTTTCCATAAGGAACATGATGCTGATCTTTAATTTCATTTATTTTTGTTCTAAGATGGCTAATTTTCGCATGAACATGAAGAACCCTAAAACTGAATTTCAACATGAAATCGTGTATGATTGATGAATTATGAAATTGATTGAGGGTTAATGATCAGTGATAGTGCAGAAACAAGATGGCAAAGCAATATTTCATTTATGATGCATGATTCATGGAGTTTGAAGTTCAAGTGTACTTACCTCAAAAACGGCCAAACTGAGAATTGAATTTTGATCTGGAGGTGTTACAGATGCTTTGTAACAATCTGGATAGCTTCAATGATGATTATGGAAGGTGTCTGGATGCTTGGAACAATTTGAATTCACCTGTGCTAAGCTATGGAACCCGATCTGCAGAGCCTTGGAGTGTGAATCGAATTTGAAGATTATGAGGTTACAAGTCATATGTGAGTGTTTGGATCATTCATATGAAGTATATGGAGGGTGTTAGAAGTGATAGTTTGGGCAGATATGGCTTGATGTGAGAATTGGCATGTTAAGGTTCACTTTATGCAAACATGGAGGTGAGATGATGATTCTGAGTTTTGGGATGATTTGGGGTGTGTGAGTGTATCAAACACATCACATATGATGTTTAGAAGTTGTTGGAATCATCACTTTGGCCAGAACTTCAAGGATTTGGAGGTTGGAATTTCTACCTCTTTGAAACTTAAGAAACTTGCATTCTAAGAAAGAAAGAGAAAACCTATAATTTGTGAGGTTTTGGTGTGATTTTGAATGAAGTTTGGACCTCTATTTATAGGCCAAGGATTATGAACTCCAAGCTTTGCAAGTTGATCAAAGAATGGTGATTTGGCACTTGGAGATAAAATGGAATCTTTACATTTAATGCAAATGGTTAAAAGTGACTAAACCATGGTTAAATCTCCAAGCTTCTTATCCTCTTCCATTCTGATCTTCAAATCAGAAAATATCTCCCAATTATTGCATTGATGCATCATTACTTGCATTATAGGTCATGTAGTGTAAGAACTTTGTGAAAATGGCTTGAAATTTCATGCATAATGACCTCTAATGACAAAATTCAAAACCATGGCTACACTCCATATTTTTTCATGCTCTTGGAAATTTTGGAAAGCTCATGTTATGTACTTCAAAACCCTAGTTGGAAGTTTCTTCAAGACCTTTAAGGAAATGGGTGAAAAAGATCCATGAACTTTGAGAAAAGTGAGATTTTAAGTGAAATTTTCAAAAGATACCAACTTTGAAGCTCCATATCTCTTAAATGGTTGATCTTTTGGAAAATCATCATATGTGACAAAGTTGTTTATTGGATCAAAATCTACAACTTTCATGTTGGAAGTTTTTTTCATTTTGTAGGTGAAATTTTGAGAAATTCCCTTCCAAAGTTTGGAAAAAACCATTGAAAAACACAGAAAATTTTCTAAGTATGAAAGTCAAACTTTTGACTTTTTGATTCTTGATTGATTTTCTTGATTTTTCTTGATCAAATGACTTCATATATCATATATTGATGATTTGAAACTTCAAAAGTCATGGTTGACCAAAATTCCAAAAAGTCAATGGTGATCTTGTACAGTTGACTTTTTAGACGGATCGCGTTTCTGGAGATTTCAAATGAACCAGGCTATCCTCACCAAATGAATGGTATGAGTGGATCACATTGGATTATTAGAGGACCTTGAGCCATTGTTTAAGTTGTGGCACCATGTTCTGATTAAAAAGTCAGTGGTTCAGGTGAATTAGGTCAAAAACCCTAATCGTCGATCTGATGAGATTGATGACTGTGGATCTTGAATTGAGATGTAATTTCCATTGGATATTGTCATAGGGATTATTTGAAGATGATTGAAACCTCTGAGTGACTTCCTGGGGATTTTTAGGGTTTCCCAAATGTGATCCCTGATTTCAGTCCCTGATAGTTCAAAACCCTAATCTGATGATTTGAAATTTCACTGTTGATCAGTCCCTGTGTAGGAGATGTCCTGAGCCAATGGATTAGGTCAAAATGATGTACTTGGGGTCTTGAGGTCATGTCCCAAGTCATTAGGTCAAATCCTGAGCAAAAGTCAGGAGTATGCTATCTTTAGTCAAAACCCTAATCTGGTTGATTCAAAGCCTTTGAGCTTGTTGAAATGGATTTTAGAGGATCAAATGTTGATTGTTGATGAAGATAATTCTTTTGAGATGAAGGGAGAACAAAACCCTAATTGATTGTTACTTGTTCTGATGAGTGATTTCTTGATTTAATCCTGCTGAGTCACAAGTAGCAAACACAAACTATGCAATTTGTCAGAGATGCAAATGATGCATATGCAGATGATATGAGGTGGTATCTTAGGTCAAAAATTGGGGTATGACAGATTGCTCAATCAACTGCTCAAACGATCAATAGGCGACTAGTTTGACCTAAAAGTCAACTATGGTCAAAGTACAGTCAAAATTCCTGATTTTTGGTCAACATCCTCATTTTGAAGTATCATTCATCATTTGATCAAGGATTGATCATGATTCATCAAGAAAAGCTCCAAAATCATCAGAACCTAAGTTTCTAAGTTAGGGTTTTTGACCTAAAAGTCAACTGAACTTTGACCAGCCATAACTTTCACATGGAACATCATAAATTTCCCATCCGAAGCTCATTTTGAAGGAAATTTAATTCTCTACAAATTTGTCTCTCACATGCCAAGGCTAAAAATGCTTCATTTGAGAGATATGGGTCAAAATATTAGAGGTCCTCCAAAAAGTCAACAAGAACACCTTTTGGGTCAAAGCTCATAACTTGCAAATGGAAAACTCAATTGAGATGAAACCAAAAGGGTCATTTAGAGTACATCTTGGGCTTTCTAAAAAGTCCTGGAACATGGTCATATGATAAAAATTGAAGGATATATGAGGCACAGAAGTTGGTCAATTTTCAAGAAAAACACAAAACCCTAATTGCACAATTTGGTGTTTTTGGACTAATGGGCCTAAAGTATGGATTTAAAACGTGTCTATGGGCTTCTTAATCACTCCTAAACTAATTATTTTATTTTTATAGTATTTATTTTATTTATTTGAATTTTAATTCATTTAAATACAAGTAAATCACATAAAACATGAAATAATGAGTTGTCAATCAAAGCCATGATTTCCAATCAAATATAATCATCTAAGTATGATCAATGTGAAGTATATTTCGTGCAAGAGGGATTGAAAAAGATTGGAAATAATAAAATCCAAAAATAGCAAGTTCTTACATTATTTTTCAAGCAAATATTTTCTCTTTTAAAACTTGAGATCCAAGCCCAAAACTTTGCCCTAATTTTTCCTCTATATATACACAACAAATCCTAATGAGCAGGGGGACGAAAAAACTTGGCAAGAGCTAGGGTTTCCAAAGGTGTAAAATTGCAACAAAAAAAAGAGAAACTCGTGTTCATTATTCAAGCAATTTCCAGATTCAACTAATCATCTCAATCCACTCCAGAGGTAATATAGAGTAAGAATCCACCATTGCTTAAGTCATGTAACGTTTGGAACATTCATATCACGTTTTGCATATTCATCCAAGTCCTGACCTTTTATATCTTGTGATTTATCATGTTTCGTTTAAAACTAACCACATGTATGAGTTCCTAGTGTTATTTTTAAGAGCTTTGAATCGTTGGTTTGAAGCTTTAAGGCCGGGAATGGATTACACCATAGTTAGGGCACAAGTTTTCTTGCTTTTCGTGTTCATATGTGCAGGTGTTTTTGGACCAAAAGGACGCCTCCATTGGATTCAGAAGGGTCTGTTTACATGATCTGGGCATTTTGCTTTCATGTTTAACGCTGATTTTGTAGGTTTCGAAAGTTGCAGCAATTCGCAACAAATTCCGCAGGTATGGGCACAACAAAATCCGCAGCAAAATTTGAAGGTCTTATTGAAGAAGATAATGAACAAGAGAGAAGACCTTTTGACCCCCATGTAGCGTGATCTGATTCGTTGGACAAGCAATCTTTCCTCTCTCTCTCTAATTCCCATTGGTCCATTCCCTTGAACGTGGGCCCTGGTTTGACGTGTCCCACTAAATTTTTTATCTTTCCCTTTTATTGTATATATTTATCACTGGCCGTGTTACTTACAGCTAATAAATGTAGCAGGATTGGCAGAGGGGGATAAGAGTTAAGAGCAAGGGTCTGGGTTCGATCCCCACCTCATACATGCTATTTTTCCAAGTTTTCTTTAACAGATCCGGTGCATGCTCTCTACGAGTATCCATGGTATACCCTCGTCTCTCTGCCACTGGATCATCACAGGATCCCATCCAACACCCACCAGCTTGCAGGACCACCATGGGACCTCACAGGTCTATCACACTGTATCCGAAGCTAAGTATTCTTTTTTTTATTTTATTTTATTTTATTCTTAAATCTTTTTATCTATTTTCTTTTCTCTACTTTTTCTTCTTATTATTATTTTTAAAATTATTTTTAACATGTTATTTATTCATTAAATAAATATTTTCATGACCTTTTAATTTATTTAATCGAACCTTCGATTTTATTAAATTCTCAAATTATTCATTTTCATGTTTAAACCAATTGCTTTAAACCCTGATTTTATTTTTCCTCATGATCACTAATCACTGTCATTGGTAGTTGTTGTCCATTAACCTTAGTCTAGATTTTCACCTATTTGTTCTATTAACCATAATTAATTTCTGTCCCTTTCGGGGTTTGCCTTCCGCCCTGCCGTTTTCCTAAATCATTACTACTTTCATTTTAATCTGCCACGTTATAATTGTTGAGATCACTCATGCACTAACATTTTTCTTCTTCGTGGCTAATTTTCAGGACAACCAAAATCCTTCAGCCACGCGCCATCAGATCAAAAAGCTAAGTTCTAACTCTTTTTTGTTTAAATATCACTTTAATTCTTATTTTGCCTTTTGCCCAAAATAGGGTTTATTTTAATTAGTCAATGAATCTCTCCTACACTCACCCCTATTATTTTCTGTTTAATTCTCAGATGTTCAGAGTCAATCGAAAGTTCGAGGAAGATCAAGGCAGATAATTAAATTAATTATTCATATTTCTTATTTTCTGCTTTAATTCCCCCTTCCCCGCAGGTGTTTATTGTAATAGCGTACGAACTTTTATTTTTTCTGCCTTTAATTTCTGCAATTTTAAACTGCGTGGTTAGTAATCCTAGGGAGTGCAAGACTATTAACTGAACCTAGATCACTAATTTATAATAAATATCATCGAAGTTAACCACGTGATTTTGCACCCACACACCTTTAGGGTAATCCCTCTGGTTGCCTTGTTGCCTTATTACTGTTGCCTTGTTGCCTTATTACTGTTGCCTTGTTGCCTTATTGATTATGCCTTAAAATAGTCAAGTCCCTCGATTCCGAGGATACCTAAAGCAAATGTTGCCTTAAAGTTATTGAAACTCCCTCGATGTTGCCTTGGAAAAATAAGATGATTGTCCCATTGATAAGGTATCCTCGCATGATGCTTAAAAAATTAATGACTATTATATCCTTCCCTTAGACTACCTGCCCTCTTTATGGCAGGGACAGTCTTATGGCAAACGATAATCTCGATGACCCTTCAATATCCAATTGAAAGACTTCCTTCCCTCTCATGGTATGAATAGACCCTTTCGCCCTGAAAAGCTAAAAGAACAAATTTCAAAACTTAGGGTAGTTGCTACTAATTGCTTGCTCTGAATTCAAAATCTTTTTCCCACTCTTTTCAAAATCAAATTCAAAAAGACTACGCTTATTTACAAGCTAAAGTTCTTCTTCGAAACGTTTTCTTATTCACACACGACACTTCAAACATTTCAAACGATTTAAAAGTGAGCTAAGCAATTAAGAGCCCATGGAAAACCATGGATACAAAGGATGCTTTAAACCTTCCCTTTGTATAAATTACCCCCCGAACTCAATCTCTTTCAAAAAGGTCTTTTTCTGTTCTTTTAGCCTTTCTAATTGGATAAAATAAAAGTCGGTGGAGACTCTTGCTATCCGCACATTTCAAATAAAGTCGGTTCACTGTATTATAGAGTCCCGGCATCTCGGCGGCGCTCCATGCGAATAGGTCGGCGTTTTCGTGGAGGCAAGATTTGAGTTGTCTCTTGGCCAGGTCCGGTACATCTGCTCCGATTTTTTACTCCTTTGGTCGGATGTGCTCCGAGGGACACGAGTTCAAAGTCTCCGTCTGGGATTGGCCGGAGGATCCCCTCTGCCGTTCTTGGGTTTATGCTCTGCTCGGGGTCTCCCAAAAAACGACTGTCCAGGTCGACATTGTCGATGTGGGGCATTGATTTGTTGGTCTCGGAGATTACGCTGGCTGCTCCTTTGTCATGAGCTGGTGTTTTCAACGTGCATAGGCCTTTGGCATATGCTTCGAAGCATCTCCTGGCAGCTTCGATATCACCATTGATTGTTGCAACTTGTCCTTTAGTTGTATAGCATTTAAGCTTGAGGTGCACGGTTGAGGGGACCGCGATTAATTCGGCCAGAGTGGGGCGTCCGAGGATGCACTGGTATATTGATGGGCAGTCGATGACCAGAAATTGGACTTTCACTGCCCTTGTGGCTTCTTCCGATCCGATCGAAACTATGAGCTCCACGAACCCCCATGGCTTGGTTACCGTGCCGTTGAATCCTTGTAAATCCGACCCTACGTATGGGGTAAGGTGACTGTCATTCAGCTGCAGCGTTTTGAATAGTTGGGAGTACATGATGTCCACTGAACTTCCTTGGTCGACCAATATGCGCCGCACGTCAAAATTAGCCATCCGAGCTCGGATGAGGAGTAGGATGGTCGCGTTAGGTGCTCCTCCGGGAAACTCTTCTTTGTAAAAAGATATTGAGGAAGGACTGCCTTTGGCGTGGCCGAAGGTCGAGGCTATGTTTGCGTTGGCCGAGAATAGTTCGTCGAATTTGCGTTTCACGGATCCGACGGTCAGTTTGCTGAACCCCCCGCCGAATATAACCATTGCAGACGGGAACATCTCCCAGGAATTGTAGGAGGAGTTGGTGGTTGCCGCGTTGGCCTTATCAGGGAAATAAAACTCTTTCGGCCTGGTAACGCTCATGGCCACTTGCATGGCGGGCGTGTCCTCCGCCGGTTTTTCCTCGGTGATTGGTTTAGCCTCTTTGGTAGCCTCTTGCTTTTTTGCGTATTGTTTCAGGTGCCCTTCCTTGATTAATATCTCTATTGCGTCCTTAAGGTGGATGCAGTCTTCAGTGTTGTGCCCGTGACCTTTGTGGAATCTGCAAAATTTCGATTTATCCACGTTTGGTTGGGCGGGCATGCTCTTCGGGAACCGGACCTTGCCTGTCTGAAACTCGGCGTTTGCGCATTCGTTCAAGATGCGCTCCCTCGAAGCGTTCAGCAGGTGTACTCTAGGAATTTCCCCGCAGGGGTTTTGTAGTCCTTAGGGTCCCGAGTTTTATCATCTTTCTTTTTGTCAGTTCCTCGGTGAGACTTATCTTGGCGTGCATTTTTACTGCTCTCTTCGTGCCTGGAATTGCGGGCTGCGTGGGCTGCTTCTTTCTCTTCATACTATATGTAGGCTTGGGCTTTGAAAAAGAATTCGTCCAGGGTAGCGGTTCTTTCGATTCCGACGGCTTTAGCGAAATCTGAACGTGGTCGAAGACCTCGTTCGAGCAGGAATTTCTTCATATGGGCTGTCGTGGATACTTGTACGGCCTCATTGTTAAATCTTTCTATGTAAGCCCGTAGAGACTCATCTTTTCCTTGGATGATGGCTTCCAGGGAGGCTTCTGACTTGGGGTGTCTCCGGGATGCCGTGAAGTGTTTGGAAAAAAGTTTTCCGAGCACTTTCCATGAAGTGATAGACTCATCGGGAAAACTTTTATACCAAGTCATGGCTCCTTTGCGCAGGGTGGTAGGGAACAAACGACATTTGATAGCACCAGGCACTCCTTTGTAGTCGAGAAGGGCGTCGATGTTCTCTATGTGTTCGTACGGGTCGGTAGTCCCGTCGTATGTGCCCAGCGGGGGGGCTTTTCGAGACTGGTTGGCAGGGGAGCCTCTAAGATTGTCTGGGATAGAGGACCGTGGCGTTCCTTTTCGTCGTCGCTGGCGGACAGAGAGAAAGATCGGCTATGGCTACGCCTGTGTCGCCTTTGGTTGTCGTCGTGTCTTGCCGGGGGTAATCTAGACTTCCTTTTTTGTCGAGGGGACTGTGAACGGTGTCGGGAACGTCGGTCGTTCGACCCTTTCTTGGAAGAGGGACCTGCATTCTCCCTGGGGGAGGGGGAACGAGGGCGTTTCTTGGTGACTACTTCGCGCCGAGAACGAGTTTTGTGATCGGGGGAGTTTTTGAGCGGCGCTTCTGCTCGAGGGCCCTGATTCGGTCACTCTGCTGTTGTATGAGCGCATTGGTTTGGGCAAGAGCAGCTAGAACAGCGTTTTTGGTCTGATCTTGAGGAGTCTGTCCTTTGGAGAGGAAACGATTGCCCAGACTTTCTTCGTGGTTGTCCTTCCCGCTCGTATCTTCGAAGCGATGAAATTGATCATCTTGGAGATCTTTTGGGGAAGGGGATGATGTAACACCGTCTCGAAGGATGGTGTTTCTTGAAGGCAGAACGACGGAGACGTCGTTTTTCTTGAGTATTACAGCGTCTAATGAAGAGGGATCTTCGTTATTGCCGGCCATGAGTGATGATTTGATTAGAGCTTTGGTTCCTGGATTCTTGCAGGAGGCAAGAATGGATCAAGAAAGTGCAAGAATAAGGAACGGGGGAGCTTTGATTTCCACAGATGGCGCCACTGATCTTACCGAGAAGATCAGATGGCCGGCAATGATGAAGTCTTGAAATTCCGAACAGTTGATAGGGAAAAAGGTGTTGTACCTGCAAGGCACTCCGATGCCAAAGTAAGTAAATGTTCCACAAGGTACAACAAAGTAATAAGATTTTTGGGGGTAAGAAAAGATTACCTCGCCCTCTGTATGTAGAGGGATATTTATATGATGTTTTGGAGCGGATTAGACTCCTCCTTCTGGGGCGGATATTTAGGAGACGCGTGAGCTGGTAGTTTGCCGGTCACGAGGGGCCCTCGTGGTCGATTACTTGGCAAGTTTTCCCGGTCTGGTCGGACGAAAACCGCCACGTGGGATCTGACGCATATTCGGTCGAAGGCGGGAATGGCCCAATTGATCAGATTGGGCCGGTCCAGAACAAAAACAATGGCCAAGATGCTTAGCACAAAAATTGCAACTATAGGCCAAGAAGATTGTGACATTTGAAAAATGAAAACTATGAATGTTAGATATGAGATTGTTTTGTTTCTTAGCAATGAGAAGGAAGAATGAAAGCAGCGTCTCAAATACCACAGTTGCAACACCAAAACCGAAACACATATGTCAAGCGACATTAAGCTGAGCCAAGCAACTCTGCCATTTCCTACACATCACATACATATAAACTCAAATAAGATCCAATTCACAATAAAACAATCACAAACACATTACAACTAACAGAAAAACCCAATAGACCTTAAACAATCAGTTCACATTAAAACTATCACAAACACTTTCCAGTTACACATATCCAAGCCAACCACACACACATATATTTGCATACAAACACACTACATTGTGGTATATCCTAACAGAACAATAACCTTCTAATAATTTTAATAACTTTCTATAACTAATTATTAACTGTTAATAACCTAACTATAACTACTAACCTTTAGAATAACTAACAACTTTTATTAAATAAACTCAAATCCTATAAAAATTGCAGGGAATGGAGATATATGAACCCTATAAAATTCAGTTTTGATTTGTCAAGGCCACGCATCTTCCATGTGTTGTACCCCCTTGACCAATATTAGCATCTGAGCATAATGGGCTTTTCTGCTTATACAAAGAAGCAGTTAAACAAATTGTACTGCAATCCAAAACCGACTCAGCTACACAATGTTGTCCTCCAAAAAACTGGTTCCTGCAGCATCAAAATAGTCCCATATGCATCAAGTCACCTAAAAAGAGATTAAACATTCATATGAGAGACTTCAATAAATACCAAAAGTCGAATTCAAGAGTAGTAATAGTCACAGTCTGAAATACCCAAGTCAACTGTTCATTATTACTCACGATGATACAGTTCCAAAGCGAGAAGATATTGTGTGCAAGAATGTAGATCCATCATTTCCTAACATGCATGCAAAACAATTTCCAATTATATTACTAATACCATAATAGCAATAATACTACCATAGTTTTAGTTATCCTGGTTTGACGTTGAAATGTAGTAATAAAGTATATGATGTTGAAAAATGATACATTATATTTCATTTTTCATTGCCAGTGATGCCTCCAAAGAATATTAACATGTTAGGATTTCTTATGATGGTAAATCATAGCTAAATCAAATAGTCACTTATCTTGTCAAACTCTTAGGGCGGCAGTTGCGCGATATGGTTAAGCATCAGTGGTGCTCGAATAACGGTATGATTCGGCTCATACCCTTGATCCTCGTCCAGTTTGGCTTCTATTATTCTGTACGCTAGCATGAATACATAAAAATGTGAACTTTTTGTGCGGCGTAACTATATTTACAAAAGTACAACAACTCCATGTGATACAGAAACCATGTGATACCTGTGATCAAGTAACAGGAAAGAAATCATGAAGGTGCCACAGAAAACCATGTGATACCTGTGAAGCATTCATATTATCTCCAACACTTTCCATGGCAACAATTCCAGTCTTGGAATGCTTTAGATCAATATGAACCTCAAAAACTGAAAAACCAAGCTTCATCACCATAAAGGAACCTAAAAAAAGAAAAGGTCGTTGCACAATTGCACAAAAAGAGAACACCAACTCCATCCGAAATTTGAACTTCCCTAAGATTCAACCCCTTCTTTCAAAGATTCAGTTGCGAAGTTTGAAAGTGTTGAAGCCGCATTTATCAGTCGTACAAAAAAAAACTTTTTAGTGTATTAAAAGTTCACATTTTGAACACCTTCAACGATTTATAGATAATGACAGTTAGATAATCAATTAATTGATATGATAATCACCAGTCTCTTATACCTGTATATATACCTTACGCCGCAAAAAAGGAATCAATGTTCTAGTCAGAGTCACCTGTGCATAGATGCGGTAAACTGAACCACCACAATTGGAATCTCGCTGCCGATTTTCAACCAAAGGAGCAAATCTGAAGAAAAGAACACTCACTACAGTTATGATCAATTATAATTATCACTTTAAAGATACCTATAATAATCTATCATCACTTCCATCATCTACTGTAATTCCAGGTTGTTGTTGACACGCATCCGCATATCACCCGACAACAGAACCTAAAAAAACACAACATCCTTAAATGAACAAAAATCACAGTGACATAGAAAACCCAATGAGATCCGAATATTCATAACCAAAAGAAAAAAATAACATTAAATCACGAATCTTCCCCCTTCCGCGTGAACCAAAACCACGAAACCTAAAACAACAAACAATAAATCAAAATCAAAATTGAATGTGACTGATGTAAAATCAGAAGGAAATGAGAAAATCACTTAGAAAATACAAAATCACTTATGTAATAGATTTATCAAACGCCAATGAAGACCATCATAAAGATACATCAATAAGCATATCAACTTTTAACAACATATATGAAATAGATTTATCAATAAAACACCGTAAGAAAATCAAATCAAAAAAGCATATAAAACCTAAAATTCTAAATCATCAACATTGAACAATATTGAACATACCTTTTCCTCAAACAGTGACGTTGGTGGCGAAATATGAACGGTGGAACTGAACCGGTGGTCAGCAACCGTGCGTACCACAACAAAAAGTCAGATTTGAATAAGCATATCAACTTTTAGGGTTTGCCTGAGAATATTGGTTTCAACCGCGGAAACTCGAATTCCCGTTCCATAGTTCCTGAAAGAACAACAACAAAAAGTCAGATTCGAAAACACATATAGCATGGAGAAGAATAAATTTGCATCAGTAGGAAGAAGGAAGAAAAAGATAGAGATGGGAAAGGCCCATAGAGAGGAATAAAGTGTGAGAAGATAAAAAAAAAAGGGTTTCTATAAGAATAGAAAAAAATGAGTTCGAATAAGAATTAGGGTTTCAATAAGACAAAAAGTGTTTTCAAATGGTTGTGGTAGTGACAACACATCAAGGGTAATATGGGCTTTTCCAAAACATCTAATGTTCTTATATGGTAGATTTTACACAAATATAATCATGTGTCAAGTATGTAATCATGCAACATGTATCATCTGTTATAAATATGTAGATTAGAATAATGATTGTTCATTTCTTCTAATATTAATACTTATCCAAATGAGGATAACATTTCTTCTATTATAATTTAAAATCTTCGAGGAACTATACATGAAATATGAAATTCAATTTTATTAATACAACACTTTTTATTTCTACATATTTCTAGTTTGTACTTAGATTTTACATAACTATTCTTATTTTGTTATCATTAGAACTTAGTTATTCAAATTTATTAAACTATAACTTTATCTAAACATCAATTCTTAAGAATGCAAACAATAGATTTGTCGACTTGGAATCCAAAAGAATTTAACTTACATTTGAGATTGTTCTTCAAATTCATTTGGTAAGAAAATTATTCTTTATGGTTAATAAATCGGCACGTCCGATGAGACCAAGTTAGGTATAGTTGTAACGAATATTAGCATTCGTATGTATTTAAGAAACATAAACATGACTAATTCACAACGACGAAAAAATTAATAACTCTTTTTATATAGCCAAAATAATAATTCAAATGATAACGACGGAGAAAATAATAAGTCTCATAATGTTGATCAATACCTTCTGTGATGAATACCATGTTGCAATCATTTACATTTATGCAAAAAATGGATGACAACAAGCATGAAATGATAAATAATATTATATATTATTGATCATATTTCTATTGTGTTTAACCTTGTGACCAAAATCACAACCACCGTGTAGCAAGCATTTACCAAACAAATAAGTCAAATGTCATATGTATTTGGTACATCTAGTGTGGGTGATAATAATGAAATCTCATAGAAAATCTTTAATGTGCCTAATATTTAAACAAACCATATTGACTCTCAATACGTGACTATGGTCAACATAAATCAGATGCTAATACAATAATTTAGTAAGTCAGACAAAATGTGAGAGGAAAACATGTAGAAAATATTGACAAAAGATTACTAAATAGGAATGGCTTCAACATGAATTATAGGAATAATCCATATTTTGTTTATGCCTTTTCTAATGTAGTTTTTACAAATGGAAACACCTCTATGGATTAAAATCTCCAAAATAATCAAAGTTTATGGGGAGGAAGGAGAATCAACTGTCAAACATGGGGCTATGTTTCTGATAGAATTGTGATCTGACCAATGATGAATATTTAAAGATGATATGATTATCTAGTTTATTAACTAAGGATGCATTTATGTGGTTTACTATTCTTACTTCCAAATTCGATCCCTAATTTGCTTTATCTAGAAACCATATTCAATGAACAATTTTTCAGGACGCAAACAGAGGTCAACATGATTGATTTGGCTGACATTAAAAAGGAAGTTTATGAATCAATTAATTATTAAACTTGTCTTTTCTATCAAATAAAGGAAAATTGTTTGACCAATATCCCTGAATACGAGTTGGTTCAGATGGTCATGACATGATTGAATTATGTCGTTTGAAATAAGATGGTGATCTAACAATTGAGATACATGTCTTTGTTAGCTTATAGTGTTAGGGAGATAGATAAACTGATCTAACAATATGTAGAATAAATTTACCAAAAGGAATCAAGTGAGAAATTGAATAAAGTGAATTGCATAAATGTCAATATAGTCCAATTAAAGTCAACGCCACCGTATAAATGTTTAAATTTTAAAGATGTATCTAATGCTAAATAAGTATGAATTTTTTTTGAAGCATTACTAAAAAAAATATATAAATTTTGTTGAGGTACGACCATAAAACTCCCCTTATAGGATAGATTTGAAAGATAAAATACTGTGAAATGCATAACACCTTCACTTGTCATGCCAATGCAAGTGTTTGTTATTGGAGATTTTCTAATTAATCAAAACTTTATTAATCCATACTCAATTCTAGATGAAATAGAAAGCAGAAGAGTATCTTTAAGATCCATGAAATTTTAATGAGAAGATGATGATCTTGATAGGATAAATGACCTTCCAATTGTAGATTTCTTAATTCCTTAGTTTCTCTTTCAATAGGATAAAGAGGATAAATATTTAATGATATTTTCTAGTGTCTACGATCGGGGACCATAACCCCTTATTTATAAGAATTACATGCCCTTTCATGAAGAGTCATGTTTATTCAAGTTTAGAACTCATGCCCTTCCATGAAGGGTCGTGATTATTCTAGATTTCTTATTCCAATCTTACCCATCACAAAAATAGAAATAAGACTTTTGGTATCTACATAATATTTTTTCATAACAATTACATCCTTAGCCATAAACCTGACATTAAATAAATCATTTTAATTTGGCTAATTAAATAATGGTCCTAACACATTAATTTATTACATGTATGACCCCAAAAATTATAACAATCTCCCACTGGTCATATATGTATACTTATAAATGTGTTAAACTGTATGAACTCAAAATTTCCATTATAAACATTGGACATATCCGCATCTCGTCCATTAATTATATAAATATATAGGAGCAAAGCGGTTTTCATTATATCAGTCATAATTAAACTCATCAATCATCAGAAACATAAACACAATTAAATGACATAGATTAATCATGAAATATGTAGCATGAAAATCACATGAAGGTGATCAATACATGTCAATTTTCAACTGGTCCTTCTTACTTTAATGAAATTAATATTATCATAGCAATGAACTGAATAACCAGAATTTATTTCTGATCAGAACGTAATAAAAATATATGAATATGGATGTATATTATCAAATATAGAACATGATTGATTAACAATGACTAACTCCCACCAAATCAAAGAATCCTCTAATTGTATAACACCCAAGTGAGTAGTGTGCTCATGATAGAAGTTAGGTGAAAAACCCTTTGTCATAGGGTTCACTATCATGGAGTTTGTCTTTAAATGTTCTATGAAAATTTGTCCACTTTGTACTTTCTCCTTTTGTCAAGTATAGTTTATCTTAAATTAAACTAATTGTCCATTAGATATATTAACACCAAATGCACGAGTAAGTCATCCGTCAACTCAAGCTTTTGTGCCTTAAGTTTGTCGGAAGCAATATTAGACATTTCCATAATATACTTTCTTATGTTTCCTATGCCTTTATACTTTATAGAAATCAAGCTTTGAACAAGTGTGCTTGTTTCCGCCTCATCTCTTTTAGCAAAGTGCTTTTCAATTTCGGCAAGGAAGTCTTTGGCACTTGTTATTTATTCAGATATAGTACCCCTAAATGCCTCTAAAATGCCACGCTTTATGATCATAGGACTCATACGATTGGAGCAGTCCCACTTCTCATAATTTTTTCTTTCATTAGAGGTACTAGATTCTATAGGAGAAGGGGTTGCTTTATCCTTAATGCAAAGTTAAGATTCATGCATCCAAAAACAATTAAAATATTCTCCTTCTCGTCCTTAAAACTGACACCATTAAGAACTAGAACTGACGATATGAAATAAATCATAAATAAACTCAAATAATATATGTTCAAATAATGTCATAACTCATCTCAAGATATCTAGTGCACCATCAATATCAACTCTTTGGACAATAAAAATATTAATTGCTAGTGATACTCTTGTTATAACGATCCAACATTGATAATAAAACAAGTCAAATAATAAATCCCTCTATGGATTGATTTATCATTCACATGTGTAGCCTTAAAATTATCACATGTTTATAATTAAAAGTGTGTGTATATAATCATGTCAAATATCAATTTTCCATTGAGCCAACTAATACTCACATAGAAACATATGCACACTAACCTTTAATATTTCTTATAAACAATGTTCAAAAAGAGGTCACTTTGGTGGCTTTTTATTTTAATATACTCATTTAAAATATTAAACCATTGTATAAAAATACAAATCATAACCAACAATTTGAAAATATATATATATATATATATATATATATATATATATATATATATATATATATATATATATATATATATATATATATATATATATATATATATATATAATTAAATTAAATGATCAATTAAAACCGTTAGATTGATGAAAATCATTGGTTAAGGAAATATATCTCATCATATATATATATATATATATATATATATATATATATATATATATTATTAAATTCTATTGATAAAATAATTGTAAAGAAGACCACCGTGCAAACAAGCACATCATATCGGTGTCTTTACTTTATCAACAAAGCCAAAAAAATTGCAGAAAAATTAAGAATTACAACTATAATAATTGCTCAAAAATTATAAAACCAAATGTAGCACCGTGAATAAATAAACAAGTATAATATTATGAGTAATTAAACAAGTGCAGTATTGTTAATGAATTCACCAAGGTACATTAACTTTACCAAAAGTTTTCTTCAAAATAACACTTTTATTTTGGGCTAAATTACTCTCAGGGTCATTTAAGTTATGTAATTGTAATATGTTGGTCTTTTAAGTTTTTTTTTAACAACTTGTTCTTTTGGATGATTTCTGTCTCTTTTTTCTCTCATCTTAAACATTTAGAAATGTTGATTGTTATATTTTTGGTTGCACTTCGTTATTTTTATACCACTCAAAATAATTGCATCTACAATTAACACATTTTCTTTGTTAAAAAAAGGATAATAGTGCACACATTTGATAACATAAAGAACCTAATTGTAGTGAAAATAACATGAAGGATCAAACTGTTATGATTAAATAACTTAAAGACCCTGAGAGTAATTTAAACTTTATTTTGAAAGCAAAATTCTATAATATCATAGACAAACATATATTTCTAATGCTAATTACAAAATTCATATGAAAAATCATGTGAATTATTTAATACTTGTTCTGGGCCAAGATTCGGTCCAGTCTACTTTTGGCCCACTTGACCATGGAGGCACAAACCATCCCTGAGCCCATAAGGAGCAAACAGTGCTCGGCTCCTCGAAGACCCAACGACACTATAGCAAAGTATCTAGTGCTCGACATAAGGCGCTCCCCGCGAGCGTCCCACTTGACGAGGACCTGCCTCCTCGCCTAGACCCAAGCACACCAAGCGCTCTCCGCGGGCACCTTCCTCGCCGAGGACTCCTCTCCTCGCGGTCCTATACCGAGGACCCTCGTCCTCGCAGGGTTCCTTCACATCCAACCCCCCGAATAATACGGAGTCCACGTAGTCCCTAAAAGACTGCATCTCCGATATTTCCGCCTAGGAATCCTGGCAGTCTCCTAATTGAGCCTGGGTATCCAGTCCAGTAGCGAGATCTTGGCCCAACGCTGGGGGCTATAAATACCCTCTTTCACTAGAGGGTCAGATATTCATTCTCTTCTAACCTTTAGCTTGTACTTGCGCTCTGATTGCTCGTATTCTTACTTTGGCATCGGAGTACCTTGCAGGTACACCCCCAGTTCACAGAAGTTCCAGATCCTAGCAGGCCTTGAAGATCCATCTGATCAGGTAAGATCAGTACTCATGTTTAATCATAAACCGTATACAAATATTTCTTTAGAGAATATGATTCTAAGTGATAAAGAATCACCAAACACATGCATATTAACACATTTAATGCCAGACATAGAGACATAGGCTATTTGCATCTAACAACACATTAAACATTAGACTCACTGCTGCGTAAACAGAATTGCACGCCTAATGCTGTGCAAATTATATTTTAATGTGATTCTGATTTGTGTATTAGGTGATACATTATTGTATGCATTAATGTCCAAAGGAGTAAAAATAAATTAATTTAATTACGCCAATAATCTAATATTTTGATATTCTAATGTCAAGAATTATCAAAATTCACACATGAATAAAGTATGGGTGGCTCTGATACCACTTGTTGGAGATTTTCTAATTAATCAAAACTTTATTAATCAATTCTCAATTCAAGATGAAATAAAAAGCAGAAGCGTATCTTTAAGATCCATGAAATTTTAATGAGAAGATGATGATCTTGATAGGATAAATGACCTTTCAATTGTAGATTTCTTAATTCCTTAGTTTCTCTTTCAATGGGATAAAGATGATAAATATTCAATGATATTTTCTACTGTCTACAATCGAGAACCATAATCCCTTATTTATAAGAATTACATGCCCTTTTATGAAGAGTCATGTTTATTCAAGTTTAGAACTCATGCCCTTCCATGAAGGGTCGTGATTATTCAAGATTTCTTATTCCATTTGTCTCATGGATACCATTAAATCTGTTGTCAAAGAAGAAAGTATCGTCTTAAAGTTTAGAATCCATGCCCTTCCATGAAGTGTCGTGATTATTCAAGATTTCTTATTCCATTTGTCTCATGGATACCATTAAATCTGCTGTCAAAGAAGAAAGTATCGTCTTATATGACACATAAATCCTAGATGACGATTCCTTCAAAGTGGTTCTCGCCAAATAAAAAAGAGATTGACAAGACAATTGATAAGTTCAAAGAATACTCCTCGAATAAGATTTCCCCCAAAGTTAAGGAAACTCTAATTGAGTTATTCCGAAATAAATATAACGCAAATCAATAGGTGATGATGTTCTCAAGGTGCAATTTTGTATTTGATAAAATTGCATCAAAAGCATTTGAGGTGTCTGTTGTAAGAAGAAGAAGAAAGAAACAATCTCGTGTTAGGAGCCCTAACCAAAACATACAATGTTCAAGAGTAAGCATAAATTATTTCTTTTATGAAAATCTATTTAAAATAGCTTTAAAATTAAGTGATTTTTTTAAATTTTGATATTCAACAAAAATTTCAATAAAAAATGAAATATCTAAAATAACTTTTTAAGAATAACTATTCAAACTAAATTTTTATTTGAAGCTTATATAAAAAGTTTTTTTATAATTTTTTTTTACACAAAATTATGTAACATTATAAAAATTATTTAAAAAAAAAGACAAAACAAACGGGTCATAAGTTTTATAAAAACAAAATGATTTTCTTTTTATATTTTAAAAGATGATTTTAATGAACACTTTTTCCAAAACTTTAGAAATTATTTAAAACTTATATTTTATAAATTAAAAGATTAATTTCGACAACTAAAACATAAATAATTATTATTAAAATTAAAACATAATTAAAAATTAAAATATAATCAAAATCCCATAATTTAAAAAAAAATTAAAAATAACTTTTATAAAAAAATGATT